>NW_027441239.1:0-292310 GCF_949628215.1 Phalacrocorax aristotelis | reverse complement strand
CCAAATGACAATTACAGCCCTGAAAGAGGAGTGGAAGAGAAGAACAGGAGAGATCAGGCAGCAAAAATGCTCTGCAGGCTGCTGCCAGCCAACACTGCACTCTTTTGTTAAAGCCACCCCGCCCCCCCAAATGCAAACAAAAAAACCCCCCATGACTTCATGAAGTGCGTGGGTTTTTTTTCTTTTCAGTAGTCCTTTTGGAGCTCATCCCTGTCTCAGCATCTTGTCTTGTCAGAGCATGAAGTGCAGATGATCTGTATCCCGATGACATTTGCATGGGATGAATACATTTTCAGAAATAGACCCGATCCGTGAGACTCCTGTCACCTTTGTGGTTTTAATAATCGTAACTCAATTTTATCGACTGACACACTTGTGAGAAAACTAATTAACTTGAAACGTAGCCTCTCCTCGGGGAAAAAATGTGTTAGACACCAAATGAAACCGATTCAGAGCTCCAAACCACGATGGAGCCGATAGAGCTGTTGCGACTTAGTTTGTATGTTTAATTAATTGGTTAATAACTCTTCTAAGCAGCGCAGAATGAAGAGCTGGACCCAAAGAGGGTGCGCTGCACTGGATCCAAAAAGCACCCTTCCTCCAGAGACCCGCCTCAGGTGGCGAGTTCGCTCTGGTGCATGCCGGCCTCCCGAACTTCGGGGTCCGATGTGACCGGACCCCCACCTCCGGGGAGGGTCCTCGTACCCTGCCCAACCCTTGCTTTCCCCTGCAGCACCCGATGCCCCCACGCCACCCCCACAAGCAGCCAAACCGGCTTCTGCTTTTGGCCCCCAAACCAGCTCACTTTGGGACCGGTTCTGAGCCAAAAAGCCCAGCTGCTGAGCCTGTTCTCAAGTCCCAAAAGCGCAGCACTTGACCTCTGCTCCTCAGCCCAAAACCACACCACTTAGTCCCCTCGCTCAGGCCTTCAAAACGCACGACTCGATCTGTTTCAGGGCCCCGGCGTCAGCCACAGGAGCCTGCTCTCAAGGCCCAGGAACAGAAGAGCTGTGCTCTCCACGCTCAGGGACCAAACCAGCTGAACCTGGCTGCGTCCCGGCCCCCTCCGCAGTCCCCACGGGCAACGCTCAGGGCCGCGGAGAGCGCAGCCACCCCGCAGCCCTGCACCCCCACGGCCCACGCGGGCACTGTCGGGGAGGCCTTGGGAACTGAACTGCGCGGGCCCGGCCCCGCACCCCGGCGGGGCAGCCCAGCACCGGCCCGGCAGCGCTTTCTTCCTGCTCTCGCAGGCCGCGTTTCCCCGGCAGCGCCGGGCCCGCACCCCAACCCCACAGGGGGCCGGGCCCAGCCCGCCTCCAGCAAACCGCGGCGGCAGCAGCCGGGGTCCCTGCCTGCCTCGCGGGCAAGGGGGGACCCGCCCGGCACCGCAGGAGCCCCCGCCGGGGTCGCCGCCGCCGCCGCCCGACCCCGACGAGGAGCAGTCGAGAGCCGGGTGGGGCTGCCCCTACTCCCCGGGGACGGGCACGGGCTCGGCCCCAAAACCCAACCACCGACCCACGACAGCGCTCGGCCCGGGGCCGCTGCTGCCCGCACCCCGCCGCCCCCCCGGGGGCTCCGCGGACCGGGAGACCCCACAGCCCAAACCCGCCGACCCACAGCGCGCCCGGCCATGCGGCTCCTCACCTGCTCTGGCGCGGCTCCGGCTGCCCCACGGCCCGGCACGGAGCCGAACCCGGCCACCGGACCATCCGCCAACCCCCCCAACCCCCGGACGCTCCGGGACGGTTCTCGTCCCTTTTCGCTCTGACGCCTCGAGCCGAGCCGGCCCCGCTCCTCCGAGCTACCGGCGGTGCCCGCTCTGCTGCTCGGGGCCGGGCCCTGTTCTCGCCCGGACGCGAGAAGCCGCTCCGGGGTCTTCTCGGTGCGTCCAGCCCCGTGCCGTGCCGGAGCGGGGAGAGCCGGGTACGAGCGCGGAGCCCTGGGGCAGGGGTTGCCCCAGTGCCGCCGACGGTGTGTGGGGGGGTGTCGTCGTCCCCCGCCCCACGCGGGGGGCGCACACACGGTACACCCGCGGGCAGGGGCATCCCCGGGGAGCCGTGCGGCCGGGCTGCGCCGTAGGAGGGGAAGGTGATGTTGGTTTCCCATTTTCCCCGCAAACTGATCCTCCCCCCCGGCCCCCCTTTCCCGCGCGTTACAGCCCGCGAAAAAGCTTTTAACAACCCGATCGACAACACTCCCTTTATCCCTCTTCCAGCAGCAGCAGCAGCAGCAGCGAGAGATTAAGGCAACTGCAGCAGAGGGGAGGAAGGCAAGGAGAGCCTTTTCAAGCAAGGGCAGGACAAAATGCACGGCGTGGACAGGCACAGGAGAGGCTGCATTATCTGGAAAGCACAACGCCTGCCCAAGGGCAGAAAATAAGGAACGAATTGTTTCCAAGGAGCTGCAGCAGACGAATCACCTTTTTCTTTATTGCACTCCTGCCCTTTGTTATCCAAAGCGATAGGCTTCACCACCGGGCAGAAAATAGCTGCCTAGATTTACACGGACAACCAGAAACAATCAAGCCACCCAGCAAGAAGTTCGCAGCAGAGGTATAACCCATCAGCAGCTAAAACATTTGTTACGCAGGCACAACTAGGCACTAAACAAAGGCTTTCCAACACTGGAGGTCTAGAACAGGTAGACATTAGCACAGAAGCACAAGGGGCTCCGTCACACTGCACAAATCTCCCCGTGCCTACACACGCACACGTTCAGAAGTTAGTTATCAGAAAACGCCCGACTCAGCCATTTGCCACAGTCACGAGACTCACGACATGACACACGAGGTGGGCTCAGAGTTTTAAGGCAAGAAATACCTCCCCCACCCCCCACCAGAGATCTTTCAGGCTCCAGACCTGCCATCTCCCCGCACCAAACGTAACCGGCCAAAGGCTTTCAGGTGACCCAAAACACAGTACACAAAAAATAACCGGGGAGAGCCCTACATTGTGGAAAAGCGAACGATGCCCGACCGGGGCTTCTCTGCGGGGCCCGGCCCCCGCCCCGCCCCCGGCCCGACCCGCACGGAGATACCCCCCGGCCCGCGCCAGGCCTCACCTCACACGGAGACCCACCCGCTGCCCGAACTCACCCACCAGCGCTCTCCGGCCCCCGGACACGGCCGCGCTGCTCTCTCAGGCGGCTGCCGCAGGCGAGGCTCGGGCACCGCCAGGCCTCCAGGCGTCCCGAGGGGCTGCCGGCCACCGCAGGGGATGGCTGCCGGCGGCCGGACCGCCGCGGCGCTCCCCGCCCAGCTCCGAGCAGGCTCCGCCGGCCGCGGGCTTCCCACGCCGGGCCGCAGAGGGGCCCCGGCACCGCACAGGGACGCCTCGCGACCCGGCCGCCACACGCACCGGCCCTTCGGCCTCCACACGCACCGCTCCCGCCCCCGCTCCGACGCGCCGCGCACGCGCCACCGGAAGCCCGAGCCCCGCGGGGCGGCCCTTAAAGGGCGGCCGGAAGGAGCGGCCCCCACCGGCCCCGCCCCCGCGCCGGACCGCCCCCGCGCCCAGCCGGTGAGCGCCAGCGCCCCCTGCTGGCCGGGCCGCGCTCAGCTCGCGAGGGCGCCGAGGGCCGGGCGGGGCGGGGCGGGACGCCCCGGCTCGGGGCCAGCGCCTTCTCGGGGCGAGCGGGAAACCCCTGCGGGCCCCGGTCACGGCCGGCCAGAGCCGCGCGCCCTCCGAGAGCTGCTGAACGGGGCTGCCGCTCGTGACACATACCGAGCCGTCTGCGACGGGAGCGGGCAGAGGAGGAAGAGGCCGGCGGCCGCGGGGCCTGGCCGCAGGCGGGGGGGGGGGGCTGGGGCCCGGGGGGCCGCCCTGCTGGGTCACTGCCCTGCGCCGCACCGCGCTGGGGGCTGGGGCCCGACCGGCGCCGGGCGACCGGGGGCAGCCACTAGCAGGGGGCCTGAGCTTAGCCACGGCCTGCAAAACACCCCGAAGCGTGAGACGCTGCAAGGCCAAGGTGGTCCTTGGCAATGGGGGCGCCTGGGCTCGGCCTCCGCCTTACCTGTCCTGGGTCTGCGTGGCGTTCCAGGGGAATGGTGTTTTCCTTGTGCGGAAGGTGGGCTGGCCGTTCGGCCGTGCCCCGGCCGTTACCGATCCTGCCAAAGGCGCTCGCACGCTCTGGCCCATTACTGCTGCGGTACCGCGCCGTAGCAGAAAGGTGTTGTGTTTTCTCACAAAAAGCCTCCTATGGTCAGTTGAAGAAATAACCTCCTTCCGTGGCACTGACTCTTCGTACAGTCCATAGCCGGCTTTCGGCTTTTGTCTTTACAGCATTCAGTTTGCTTTCTGCCAAGCTTTCTACCTGCTGTGAAACATTTGGATGGTTTTTTCTTGTTGGTTTTTTTTCCCCCTACTTGCTCCACAACTCCCACACCAACCACCCAGCGCGGCTCGCCTTTCAGCCCCCAGACCGAGGAGCCTTGCCCTGGGACGGCCCTTACATGTCAGCAGAGTTGTTCCAGCTCTCACCCTGTCCCTACCCAGCTGAGGACGTCTGTGTCCGTGGGAGACACCCAGACACTCCCCCTGCAGCGTGGCAGCCCCCTGCCCCGTCAGTGAAAACTGCGGCAATATCGGCTAAGTTTAAAAGCGTCGGCAGGAGGTGCAGAATACGTAAATAAAGCGGCGGTTGGCTGCCGGGTATGGGTGCGATATAAATACCTTTTGTTTACAGGCCTTCGTGCCTATTCAGCGTTGAACGGCACCGCAGCCCACCCACCCCGGGGCTCACGGGGCTCGGAGAAGGGTCTCTCCAAGGGCACAACCTAAGGCAGCGCAGGAAGCCCAGCTGCCACGCTCCCAGTCGCTACGGGACACTTGCTTACAGCTACACCGACGAGGGTACGGATGAGGCTGGAACTAGCAGAAATGCTGACTCTTCTGGCCTTTTATTTGTGGAAGGTACAGCGCGCGAGCCTCGGCGGCTCACAGGAGAAGCGCGCAGTGCTGCCTAACTCTCATTCTCAGCTCACGTACTACTGCCAAAGCTCCTGCCCTGTGCTGTGCCAGATGCCGGCTGGCGTGAGCACCTGGGCTCCTGAGGGACCCCCTTGTCCTGAGAGCCAGAGGTACTCACTTCCCTTTGCATGAGGCCTGTAGGAGATATACCCTGCAATTTAAAAAATCCGTATCAAATGTGGCAGACTCAAAAGAGGGCATTTTTAAAAAGGCAGGTTTGTTTTCTTTGTTAACTTTACGATCTACAGCCTAGCAAAGAGCTCCCTTTCAGTGTCAGTCGCTTGGCTTTCTCCCCTACTGACGAGGTCCCAGCCTCCCGGTGAGATCTCGCTGGAGATATTCTGAGTTTCCCTCGAGTACGTGGCTGCCCTGGCCCGAGGCCAGCGAAGAAGCTGACTTTGCCCGTGCCTGAATCAGCAACACGTCCAGCAGGCGACTTGCAGAGCCCAGGGAACCCTCGTAAAGAGGTTTGGGGGTGGGGCGCGCCACATCTGCGGCATCGGCCGTGGGAAAGGACCGGCGCAGTAAAACAGGTGGGTGAAACCGCGGTCCGCGCCAATACGTGCTGCTGCCTGGGGCATCACTTTGCTGCGGGTCAAGTCAGATGCTCTCTGTAAGAGCGAGTCAGGGTAAAGGCAGCAGCAGATTTCTTTTCTGCTCATTTTAACAAAGGCTGGACGGAGCCCATAGAGGAAGGCACTACGCGTCTTGCTGGGTTGGTTTCCCTGCCTTCTCGTAAGCTGTCGCGGAAACTTGCACGAGCAAAGCCTGTGCAAGCTGATGACAGCCACACACGGTTGAAGAGGGAGCAGACGGTGAGAGCAGAGGTGTGCGCTCAGGCTGTGCGCTGGAAGCTAATGCTAATGCTGCAAAATAAAGAGTGGATTTTCTTTTTTGGGTTTAGGTGAGCGCTAAACATGACATGTGCGTATGTGCGTGTGTCTCTCGCAGGTTTTTGTCATACACCCCACCCTCCCACCCCAAAAAAACAACCCACACATGCCACGCGTTAAACAGTGGTTTTCCGTTGTACTTAGAAGTGCTTACATAGGTGTGTTGGTTTTTTTCTTTTTTATTTTTTAATGCAGAAACAGCAATACGATAGATTTAATACAGCTAGCAATTAGATGGGTGTAGCTTTAGAGCGTCGGCTGTTTACAAAGCAACCGCACACCTTCTTTAACTCACAGTTTAAACAAGTAAACTTGCAGTGCATCACACGTGCTTTGTACAGTCACGTTCCACACGGCAGGCCAGATGCTTCACCCTGCCTTGTCCTTGTTGCCCCGACTCCAACGGGACCGCCGAGGCCATCCTGGGGACAGCGCCGCTTTCTAGCAGCTGGGTTGCTTGCCTGGACGCCCCACAGACAAAGAGTCATTTCCCCACTGAACCTCTTCTCAAATAATTTCCTAGCCCTGCAGGCCCCACGTCCTTTGGTTCATATTTCCTTTTTTCCGGGCTTGATGCACAGGACCGACGATTTCCAGAAATAGAAACAGAGGCTGATTCAGTCCAGGCTCAACATTCTCTGACCTAAACCAAACTGTCTTCGAAGAGATAGCTGTACCGTAGGCACCACCTCGGGAACAGAAGTTGCCCTGTCATAAAAAAAAAAAAAAAGAAGGAAAACAAGGCATTTCAGGCTGAGGAGGCTGAGCGGTGTGCTGGGGGCGGTGGGGGTTGGAAAGAAACAGTTCAGACGATTAGAGCGAGCTTAGCGTTGCAAAGCGTGCCATTATTTTTAATTTGGCAGTCAGAAGACAATAGATTCTGACACTGATTTCCTGTGTGCTGCGGGAGTTCTCTCCTCAGCATTCCTGTGCACCATTTTACTTTTGTGTCCCGTCCGCTTCGCTTTTGCGCTGTAGCTCTCCGGTTCTAGCTACGCTTCCCACCACCCCCGTTACTCTTTGACAAGCCCAGCTCTCACTGTGCTTCCCTTCCCGTATGCGCGTGCAGGGAAAAGCCCGCGCGTCTGCCACTACAGGACACGCTCTGGGAGGCAGGAGAGATGACGACGCTCCCTGACAGAGGACACAGCTGAGGGGCGGTCCGCCGGGGCTGGGGAGATGGCAGCACCTTCCCTCAGCTGCCCCATCCGAGCACAGGTGCAGGTGAGCACTGAGGAGAGACAAGCAGGCAGGAGCCGCAGAGCGAGAGAGAAAATAAAATTCACGGGTGGGTGCTACTTGCGTCTCATTTTTAGCGCAAGGGATGAATTCTCAGCACATTCTTGGAGCTGCCCCTTTGGGACTCATGGAGAAGAGGGAGGTTGGCCACGCGGTGCAGCCCAGCTCTGCTTCCCCTAAATGGTTTTACTGTTCAGGTGTTGCCCTAATCTGGCCGGTACCCCTGCAAAGAGTTTGGGATTTCTGCTGCCTCTCCGGGCCAGCCGCAGACCCTGACTTCATCGCAGCGAATGACCCTGCGCTCGTCAGAGTGGTTGCCGAGTCACATCCCGCTGCCTTCCCTGCAGAACCGGTGACCCTTTTTCAGCCCTTGCCCCCTCTTCTCTCCGCTCGTTGCCCATCCCTTTATCAGTGCCGGCACCGATCCTGCCTCCAGCTCGCCCTGTCTCCACCTGCGAGCGCCCAACAGGAGCTAAATGTCTCCTCAAGGACGCACGGAAGAGACGCGCAGGTAACCCAGCACAGACCCCCTGCAAACATCTTCTTTCCATTTTCTTTCCTCTCCTGACACGAAGAGATGACTTAGGAAAAAGCGTACTGCTCACACTTCACCTGCACTGCTTCTACTTTCACTTTCGCTCTCCTTGGCAGTAATTAATAGCGGTGGCTGGGGGGGCTGGGGCATTCCCCCAAAGCGGCTGCAGTTACATCCGGGCGGTTGTGGCACTCCATTAGCTCTGTAGTTTTTAAATCTAAATCTTCTGGAATTGTTAGTTCTGCTCAGGAATCACCCGTACCTGCAAATTTTCTTAATAGCTACGCTTGACCCCAGCCACTGTTTAACAGCTCACCTTTATTTCTCTTCATTTAAGAACCTAAAGCTTCGTTTACTGCTTGGGTTGGAAGCAGGAGCTGTCGCTGCCTCTGAACTTTCTAACAGCCCTGTTACAATTTCAGTACTACCCGCTCCCAATTTAGCTTTCCGGGTCGATTTTCATTCTAGATTCGAAAATTTCCTTATTTTGTTTCTGATCAGGAGTCATTAATGCCTGCAGTTGATTTAGTAACGGCTGTATTTAGATTGAGCTATTAATGACTCGCAACTCTATTTATGGCATAAAAAAGGACTGCCTTTATTTTTTTTAACTACAGATTAGGAATAATGACTGCCTGGTTTGTTCAGTAATAGGTGTGATTAAATTTAGTCACGACTCCTCCCTAAATAATATGTATTTATTTGCACTCTAACAATTTAACCTTCCCTTTACCGGCCAGGGGCACCGACAAGTGCCCGTGCGTACCTCCGCTCCCCCTGCGCCGGCTCCCCAGGGAACAGCCTCTTACCCTGACCAGAGTCTGCAGCGGCCCGTTGTCATCCCAGCTCCTCGCCCTCGAGAAAGCGGCCGCCTGAAGCGGCGGCAGCTCCGCTGCTGCCCAGAGGGGACGGAAATGGCGCGGGGTAAAGCTCTCCGGGCCGCCTGCGTCCCGCGCGGAGGCGGTGACCTCAGCAGCCTGTACGCTGTTGGGGCCGAGCCAACAACCTGAGGAGGAGTCGCAGGGCGTAGCTGTTTCTGCAACAACCACGCTTTCCCGCCTGGCTGGACAAGAAAGCGGGGCCTGCGGGGGCCTGGAGAGGCAGCATCGCTGCAGGTTGTGCCACGGCTGTTGAGAGGCCAAGGCAACACCTGAAACAGTGAACGGCACAACTAGTGAAAACCCCCAAGGTTCCGGGTTCAGTAAAGACAGGAATTGCAGCAGCACAATAAAATGATCTCACGAGGGGAAAAAAAACAGCAAAGCAAAAACCAAACCCCAAACAGAACACCATACCACTAACCCGTCTCACCGCCCCCTCAGCGCCCAAAACAGCATCCTGGGAGAAAAAAAGCAAAGCAGGCCACAAGGGACCTTTCTAGTACAGATGCCGCCAAAGAGTGCCAAGCTCTGGAATCCTTACCTCAGGCAACGCCTCCGCTTCTCTAAACGCCAGAGCACGCCTGCCCGGGGGGCTGAGACAGCCCCAAAGCTGCGACCGCCCGAGGGAACACGGGAGCACCGACGCCAGAGAAGCCCAGGGCCAGAGCCGGGGCTCTTCCACCCCCGGGCCCCGCCCCCGCCCTTCCCACAGCGCCCCGCGAAAGGGGCGGGCCGAGCCCCCCGGGGGGTGAAGGCCCCGGGAGCCGTACGAGAGCCGCCTGGAGTTCCCGGCACGGGAGGGAGGGGGGAGAGAAAACACCCAAACCGAGCCCCCCGAGCGGAGCAAACACAGGCTCGGGCTGTTGCCGGGGGGCGGGGCCTGTCGCTAAGGGGAGAGAGCCGGCACCGCCCCCCGGGCCGTTGCCGGGGGGTGGGGCCTGTCGCTAAGGGGAGAGAGCCGGCACCGACCCCCGGGCCGTTGCCGGGGGGTGGGGCCTGTCACTAAGGGGGTGTGTCCAAAGGGACGCTGGCAATGCCCCTGGAGCCATCACCAAGGGCAGGGCCTGTTGCTATGGAGGGTGGGGCCAGGCAGCACCAGCAACACCCCCAGGCTGTCACCAGGGGGTGGGACCTGTTGCTAACTGGGGATGCTGGGGAGCACACGAGCACGGCCCCACCCCACCAGGCCCTCGCCAGGAGGCGGGGCCTGTCGCAAAGGTGGGTGGGGCCAGAGGGGTCAGATATCAGCCCGCGCGTGTAGACCAGTGCGTCCCAGTAATGACCAACATGCCACACAGTATGGATCCCAGTACATCCCAGCTCCCTCCCAGCGACGCCCAGTACATCCCAGTTCCCTCCCAGTACATCCCAGTTGCCTACCAGTGCAGCCCAGTACATCCCAGATCCCTCCCAGTCCGTCCCAGTTCCTTCCCAGTCCGTCCCAGTACATCCCAGTTCCCTCACAGTACATCCCAGTTCCCTCCCAGTTCACACACAGTTCACTCCCAGTTCCATTCCAGTACATCCCAGTACATGCCAGTTGCCTCCCAGTTTCCTCTAAGTACATCCCAGTACTTCAAAGTTCCCTCCCAGTACATCCCAGTTCCCTCACAGTACATCCCAGTACTTCACAGTTCACTCCCACTACATCCCAGTACGTCCCAGTTCCCCCTTGGTACATAACACTTCCCTCCCAATACATCCCAGTTCCCTCCCATTACATCCCGATTCCCTCCCAGTACATCCCAGTTCCCTGCCAGTATGTCCCAGTACATCCCAGTTCCCTCACAGTACATCCCAGTTCCCTCCCAGTACATCCCAGTACATCCCAGTTCCCTCCCAGTACATACCAGTTCCCTCCCAGTACATCCCAGTACATCCTGGTACATCCCAGTTCCCAACCAGTACATCCTACTACATACCAGTTCCCTCCCAGTTCCATCCCAGTTCCATCCCAGTTCCATCCCAGTACATCCCAGTACTTCACAGTTCCCTCCCAGTACATCCCAGTTCCCTCTAAGTACATCCCAGTACTTCACAGTTCCCTCCCAGCACATCCCAGTACGTCCCAGTTCCCCTCAGTACATAACACTTCCCTCCCCGTACATAACAGTACATCCCAGTGTCCTCACACTACGTCCCAGTTCCCTCCCAGTACATCCCAGTTCCCTACCAGTACATCCCAGTTCCCTCCCAGTTCCTTCCCAGTACATAACAGTTACCTCCCAGTACATCCCAGTAGATCCTGGTACATCCCAAATCCATGCCAGTTCCACCCGGTACAACCCAGTACAAGCCTGTACATCCTAGTTCCTCCACGGTACATCCCAGGACATCCCCGCACATTGTAGTGCCTCCCAGTACATCCCAGTTCCCTCCCAGTACTGGGAGGGACCTGGGATGTACTGGGAGGGAACTGGGATGTACTGGGATGTAATGGGACGGAACTGGGAAAGAAGTGGTAGTGAACCGGGAGGGAATTGGGATGTATGGGGATGAACTGGTAGGGAACTGGGATGTACTGGCATGGAACGGGGATGTATTGGGATGTACAGGAACAGAACTGGAATGTACAGCGATGTATTGGCATGTACTGGCAGCGAGCTGGGATTTACTGGGATGTACTGGGAGGAAACTGGGATATACTGGGAGGAAACTGGGATATACTGGGAGGCATTGGGAGGGAAGTGGGTGTCAACTGGGACATTCCAGTTTCCTCCCAGTACATCCCAGTTCCCTACCAGTGCAGCCCAGTACATCCCAGTTCCCTCCCAGTCCGTCCCAATCCCCTTCCAGTACATCCCAGTTCCCTGCCAGTATGTCCCAGTACATCCCAGTTCCCTCCCAGTACATACCAGTTCCCTCCCAGTACATACCAGTTCCCTCCCAGTACATCCCAGTACATCCTGGTACATCCCAGTTCCCACCCAGTACATCCTACTACATACCAGTTCCCTCCCAGTTCACTCCCAGTACATCCCAGTACTTCACAGTTCCCTCCCAGTACATCCCAGTACGCACCAGTTCCCCTCAGTACATAACACTTCCCTCCCAGTACAAAACAGTACATCCCAGTGTCCTCACAGTACGTCCCAGTTCCCTCACAGTACATCCCAGTTCCCTACCAGTACGTCCCAGTTCCCTCCCAGTTCACTCCCAGTACATAACAGTTACCTCCCAGTACATCCCAGTACATCCCAGTAGATCCTGGTACATCCCAAATCCCTGCTAGTTCCACCCGGTACAACCCAGTACAAGCCTGTACATCCTAGTTCCTCCACAGTACATCCCAGGGCATCCCCGCACATTGTAGTGCCTCCCAGTACATCCCAGTTCCCTCCCAGTACTGGGAGGGACCTGGGATGTACTGGGAGGGAACTGGGACGTACTGGGAGGGACCTGGGTTGTACTGGGATGTAATGGGACGGAACTGGGATGTATTGGGACGGAACTGGGAAAGAAGTGGTAGCGAACCGGGAGGGAATTGGGATGTACGGGGATGAACTGGTAGGAAACTGGGATGTACTGGCATGGAACGGGGATGTATTGGGATGTACAGGAACAGAACTGGAATGTACTGCGATGTATTGGGATGTACTGGCAGCGAGCTGGGATTTACTGGGATGGACTGGGAGGAAACTGGGATATACTGGGAGGAAACTGGGATATACTGGGAGGCATTGGGAGGGAAGTGGGTGTCAACTGGGACATTCCAGTTTCCTCCCAGTACATCCCAGTTCCCTACCAGTGCAGCCCAGTACATCCCAGTTCCCTCCCAGTCCGTCCCAATCCCCTCCCAGTACATCCCAGTTCCCACCCAGTACATCCTACTACATACCAGTTCCCACCCAGTTCACTCCCAGTACATCCCAGTACATCCCAGTTCCCACCCAGTACATCCTACTACATACCAGTTCCCTCCCAGTTCACTCCCAGTACATCCCAGTATTTCACAGTTCCCTCCCAGTACATCCCAGTACGTCCCAGTTCCCCTCAGTACATAACACTTCCCTCCCAGTACATACCAGTACATCCCAGTGTCCTCACAGTACGTCCCAGTTCCCTCCCAGTACATCCCAGTTCCCTACCAGTACATCCCAGTTCCCTACCAGTTCCTTCCCAGTACATAACAGTTACCTCTCAGTACATCCCAGTACATCCCAGTAGATCCTGGTACATCCCAAATCCATGCCAGTTCCACCCGGTACAACCCAGTACAAGCCTGTACATCCTAGTTCCTCCACGGTACATCCCAGGACATCCCCGCACATTGTAGTGCCTCCCAGTACATCCCAGTTCCCTCCCAGTACTGGGAGGGACCTGGGATGTACTGGGAGGGAACTGGGACGTACTGGGAGGGACCTGGGATGTACTGGGATGTAATGGGACGGAACTGGGATGTAATGGGACGGAACTGGGAAAGAAGTGGTAGTGAACCGGGAGGGAATTGGGATGTACGGGGATGAACTGGTAGGAAACTGGGATGTACTGGCATGGAACGGGGATGTATTGGGATGTACAGGAACGGAACTGGAATGTACTGCGATGTACTGGGATGTACTGGGAGCGAGCTGGGATTTACTGGGATGTACTGGGAGGAAACTGGGATATACTGGGAGGAAACTGGGATATACTGGGAGGCATTGGGAGGGAAGTGGGTGTCAACTGGGACATTCCAGTTTCCTCCCAGTACATCCCAGTTCCCTACCAGTGCAGCCCAGTACATCCCAGATCCCTCCCAGTACATCCCAGATCCCTCCCAGTCTGTCCCAGTACATCCCAGTACATCCCAGTTCCCTCACAGTACATCCCAGTTCCCTCACAGTTCACACACAGTTCACTCCCAGTTCCATTCCAGTACATCCCAGTACATGCCACTTTCCTCCAAGTAAACCCCAGTTCCCTCCCACTACATCCAAGTTCCCTCCCACTTCCCTCTAAGTACATCCCAGTACTTCACAGTTCACTCCCAGTACATCCCAGTTCCCCCTCGGTACATAACAGTTCCCTCCCAGTACACCCCAGTACATCCCAGTTCCCTCCCAGTATGTCCCACTATATCCCAGTTCCCTCCCAGTCCATCCCAGTTCCCTCCCAGTAAATCCCAATTCCCAACACTTTCCACCCAGTACATCCCAGTTCCCTCCCAGTACATACCAGTTCCCTCCCAGTACATCCTGGTACATCCCAGTTCCCACCCAGTACATCCTACTACATACCAGTTCCCTCCCAGTACATCCCAGTACATCCTAGTAGATCTTGGTACATCCCAAATCCATGCCAGTTCCACCCGGTACAACCCAGTACAAGCCTGTACATCCTAGTTCCTCCACAGTACATCCCAGGGCATCCCCGCACATTGTAGTGCCTCCCAGTACATCCCAGTTCCCTCCCAGTACTGGGAGGGACCTGGGATGTACTGGGAGGGAACTGGGACGTACTGGGAGGGAACTGGGATGTACTGGGATGTAATGGGACGGAACTGGGATGTAATGGGACGGAACTGGGAAAGAAGTGGTAGTGAACCGGGAGGGAACTGGGATGTACGGGGATTAACTGGTAGGGAACTGGGATGTACTGGCATGGAACGGGGATGTATTGGGATGTACAGGAACGGAACTGGAATGTACTGCGATGTACTGGGATGTACTGGGAGCAAACTGGGATTTACTGGGATGTACTGGGAGGAAACTGGGATATACTGGGAGGCACTGGGAGGGAAGTGGGTGTCAACTGGGACATTCCAGTTTCCTCCCAGTACATCCCAGTTCCCTACCAGTGCAGCCCAGTACATCCCAGATCCCTCCCAGTACATCCCAGTTCCCTCCCAGTCCGTCCCAGTACATCCCAGTACATCCCAGTTCCCTCACAGTACATCCCAGTTCCCTCACAGTTCACACACAGTTCACTCCCAGTTCCATCCCAGTACATCCCAGTACATGCCACTTTCCTCCAAGTAAATCCCAGTTCCCTCCCACTACATCCAAGTTCCCTCCCACTTCCCTCTAAGTACATCCCAGTACTTCACAGTTCACTCCCAGTACATCCCACTTCCCCCTCGGTACATAACAGTTCCCTCCCAGTACACCCCAGTACATCCCAGTTCCCTCCCAGTATGTCCCACTACATCCCAGTTCCCTCCCAGTCCATCCCAGTTCCCTCCCAGTAAATCCCAATTCCCAACACTTTCCACCCAGTACATCCCAGTTCCCTCCCAGTACATCCCAGTTCCCTCCCAGTACTTCACAGTTCCCTCCCAGTTCACTCCCAGTTCCCTCCCAGTACATCCCAGTTCCCTCTAAGTACATCCCAATACTTCATAGTTCCCTCCCAGCACGTCCCAGTACGTCCCAGTTCCCCTCAGTACATAACACTTCCCTCCCAGTACATACCAGTACATCCCAGTGTCCTCACAGTACATCCCAGTTCCCTCCCAGTACATCCCAGTTCTCTCCCAGTTCACTCCCAGTACACAACAGTTACCTCCCAGTACATCCCAGTACATCCCAGTAGATACTGGTACATCCCAAATCCCTGCCAGTTCCACCCGGTACAACCGAGTACAAGCCTGTACATCCTAGTTCCTCCACAGTACATCCCAGGGCATCCCCGCACATTGTAGTGCCTCCCAGTACATCCCAGGTCCCTCCCAGTACTGGGAGGGACCTGGGATGTACTGGGAGGGAACTGGGACGTACTGGGAGGGAACTGGGATGTACTGGGATGTAATGGGACGGAACTGGGATGTATTGGGAGGCACTGGGAAAGAAGTGGTAGTGAACCGGGAGGGAATTGGGATGTACGGGGATGAACTGGTAGGAAACTGGGATGTACTGGCATGGAACGGGGATGTATTGGGATGTACAGGAACGGAACTGGAATGTACTGCGATGTACTGGGATGTACTGGCAGCGAGCTGGGATTTACTGGGATGTACTGGGAGGAAACTGGGATATACTGGGAGGAAACTGGGATATACTGGGAGGCATTGGGAGGGAAGTGGGTGTCAACTGGGACATTCCAGTTTCCTCCCAGTACATCCCAGTTCCCTACCAGTGCAGCCCAGTACATCCCAGTTCCCTCCCAGTCCGTCCCAATCCCCTCCCAGTACATCCCAGTTCCCTGCCAGTATGTCCCAGTACATCCCAGTTCCCTCCCAGTACATACCAGTTCCCTCCCAGTACATCCCAGTTTCCTCCCAGTTCCCTCCCACTACATCCCAGTACATACCAGTTCCCTCCCAGTACATCCCAGTACATCCTGGTACATCCCAGTTCCCACCCAGTACATCCTACTACATACCAGTTCCCTCCCAGTTCACTCCCAGTACATCCCAGTACTTCACAGTTCCCTCCCAGTACATCCCAGTACGTCCCAGTTCCCCTCAGTACATAACACTTCCCTCCCAGTACATACCAGTACATCCCAGTGTCCTCACAGTACGTCCCAGTTCCCTCCCAGTACATCCCAGTTCCCTACCAGTACATCCCAGTTCCCTCCCTGTTCCTTCCCAGTACATAACAGTTACCTCCCAGTACATCCCAGTAGATCCTGGTACATCCCAAATCCCTGCCAGTTCCACCCGGTACAACCCAGTACAAGCCTGTACATCCTAGTTCCTCCACAGTACATCCCAGGGCATCCCCGCACATTGTAGTGCCTCCCAGTACATCCCAGTTCCCTCCCAGTACTGGGAGGGACCTGGGACGTACTGGGAGGGAACTGGGATGTACTGGGAGGGAACTGGGATGTACTGGGATGTAATGGGACGGAACTGGGATGTAATGGGACGGAACTGGGAAAGAAGTGGTAGTGAACCGGGAGGGAATTGGGATGTACGGGGATGAACTGGTAGGGAACTGGGATGTATTGGCATGGAACGGGGATGTATTGGGATGTACAGGAACAGAACTGGAAAGTACAGCGATGTATTGGCATGTACTGGCAGCGAGCTGGGATTTACTGGGATGTACTGGGAGGAAACTGGGATATACTGGGAGGAAACTGGGATATACTGGGAGGCATTGGGAGGGAAGTGGGTGTCAACTGGGACATTCCAGTTTCCTCCCAGTACATCCCAGTTCCCTGCCAGTATGTCCCAGTACATCCCAGTTCCCTCCCAGTACATACCAGTTCCTTCCCAATACATACCAGTTCCCTCCCAGTACATCCCAGTACATCCTGGTACATCCCAGTTCCCTCCCAGTACATCCTACCACATACCAGTTCCCTCCCAGTTCACTCCCAGTACATCCCAGTACTTCACAGTTCCATCCCAGTACATCCCAGTACGCACCGGTTCCCCTCTGTACATAACACTTCCCTCCCAGTACATAACAGTACATCCCAGTGTCCTCACACTACGTCCCAGTTCCCTCCCAGTACATCCCAGTTACCTACCAGCACGTCCCAGTTCCCTCCCAGTTCACTCCCAGTACATAACAGTTACCTCCCAGTACATCCCAGTACATCCCAGTAGATCCTGGTACATCCCAAATCCATGCCAGTTCCACCCGGTACAACCCAGTACAAGCCTGTACATCCTAGTTCCTCCACAGTACATCCCAGGGCATCCCCGCACATTGTAGTGCCTCCCAGTACATCCCAGCTCCCTCCCAGTACTGGGAGGGACCTGGGATGTACTGGGAGGGACCTGGGATGTACTGGGAGGGAACTGGGATGTGCTGGGATGTAATGGGACGGAACTGGGATGTAATGGGACGGAACTGGGAAAGAAGTGGTAGTGAACCGGGAGGGAATTGGGATGGACGGGGATGAACTGGTAGGGAACTGGGATGTACTGGCATGGAACGGGGATGTATTGGGATGTACAGGAACGGAACTGGAATGTACTGCGATGTACTGGGATCTACTGGGAGCAAACTGGGATTTACTGGGATGTACTGGGAGGAAACTGGGATATACTGGGAGGCACTGGGAGGGAAGTGGGTGTCAACTGGGACATTCCAGTTTCCTCCCAGTACATCCCAGTTCCCTACCAGTGCAGCCCAGTACATCCCAGATCCCTCCCAGTACATCCCAGTTCCCTCACAGTCCGTCCCAGTACGTCCCAGTACATCCCAGTTCCCTCACAGTACATCCCAGTTCCCTCACAGTTCACACACAGTTCACTCCCAGTTCCATTCCAGTACATCCCAGTACATGCCACTTTCCTCCAAGTAAACCCCAGTTCCCTCCCACTACATCCAAGTTCCCTCCCACTTCCCTCTAAGTACATCCCAGTACTTCACAGTTCACTCCCAGTACATCCCAGTTCCCCCTCGGTACATAACAGTTCCCTCCCAGTACACCCCAGTACATCCCAGTTCCCTCCCAGTATGTCCCACTACATCCCAGTTCCCTCCCAGTCCATCCCAGTTCCCTCCCACTAAATCCCAATTCCAAACACTTTCCACCTAGTACATCCCAGTTCCCTCCCAGTACATACCAGTTCCCTCTAAGTACATCCCAGTACTTCACAGTTCCCTCCCAGTTCCCTCCCAGTTCCCTCCAAGTACATCCCAATACTTCATAGTTCCCTCCCAGCACGTCCCAGTACATCCCAGTTCCCTCCCAGTACATCCCAGTTCCCTCCCTGTTCCTTCCCAGTACATAACAGTTACCTCCCAGTACATCCCAGTAGATCCTGGTACATCCCAAATCCCTGCCAGTTCCACCCGGTACAACCCAGTACAAGCCTGTACATCCTAGTTCCTCCACAGTACATCCCAGGGCATCCCCGCACATTGTAGTGCCTCCCAGTACATCCCAGTTCCCTCCCAGTACTGGGAGGGACCTGGGACGTACTGGGAGGGAACTGGGACGTACTGGGAGGGAACTGGGATGTACTGGGATGTAATGGGACGGAACTGGGATGTATTGGGAGGCACTGGGAAAGAAGTGGTAGTGAACCGGGAGGGAACTGGGATGTACGGGGATGAACTGGTAGGAAACTGGGATGTACTGGCATGGAACGGGGATGTATTGGGATGTACAGGAACAGAACTGGAATGTACAGCGATGTATTGGCATGTACTGGGAGCGAGCTGGGATTTACTGGGATGTACTGGGAGGAAACTGGGATATACTGGGAGGAAACTGGGATATACTGGGAGGCATTGGGAGGGAAGTGGGTGTCAACTGGGACATTCCAGTTTCCTCCCAGTACATCCCAGTTCCCTACCAGTGCAGCCCAGTACATCCCAGTTCCCTCCCAGTCCGTCCCAATCCCCTCCCAGTACATCCCAGTTCCCACCCAGTACATCCTACTACATACCAGTTCCCTCCCAGTTCCCTCCCAGTACATCCCAGTACGTCCCAGTTCCCCTCAGTACATAACACTTCCCTCCCAGTACATACCAGTACATCCCAGTGTCCTCACACTACGTCCCAGTTCCCTCCCAGTACATCCCAGTTCCCTACCAGTACATCCCAGTTCCCTCCCTGTTCCTTCCCAGTACATAACAGTTACCTCCCAGTACCTCCCAGTACATCCCAGTAGATCCTGGTACATCCCAAATCCCTGCCAGTTCCACCCGGTACAACCCAGTACAAGCCTGTACATCCTAGTTCCTCCACAGTACATCCCAGGGCATCCCCGCACATTGTAGTGCCTCCCAGTACATCCCAGGTCCCTCCCAGTACTGGGAGGGACCTGGGATGTACTGGGAGGGAACTGGGACGTACTGGGAGGGAACTGGGATGTACTGGGAGGAAACTGGGATATACTGGGATGTAATGGGACGGAACTGGGATGTATTGGGAGGCACTGGGAAAGAAGTGGTAGTGAACCGGGAGGGAATTGGGATGTACAGGGATGAACTGGTAGGAAACTGGGATGTACTGGCATGGAACGGGGATGTATTGGGATGTACAGGAACAGAACTGGAATGTGCAGCGATGTATTGGCATGTACTGGCAGCGAGCTGGGATTTACTGGGATGTACTGGGAGGAAACTGGGATATACTGGGAGGAAACTGGGATATACTGGGAGGCATTGGGAGGGAAGTGGGTTTCAACTGGGACATTCCAATTTCCTCCCAGTACATCCCAGTTCCCTACCAGTGCAGCCCAGTACATCCCAGTTCCCTCCCAGTCTGTCCCAATCCCCTCCCAGTACATCCCAGTTCCCTGCTAGTATGTCCCAGTACATCCCAGTTCCCTCCCAGTACATCCCAGTTCCCTCCCAGTTCCCTCCCACTACATCCCAGTACATCCCAGTTCCCTCCCAGTACATACCAGTTCCCTCCCAGTACATCCCAGTACATCCTGGTACATCCCAGTTCCCACCCAGTACATCCTACTACATACCAGTTCCCTCCCAGTTCACTCCCAGTACATCCCAGTACTTCACAGTTCCCTCCCAGTACATCCCAGTATGTCCCAGTTCCCCTCAGTACATAACACTTCCCTCCCAGTACATACCAGTACATCCCAGTGTCCTCACAGTACGTCCCAGTTCCCTCCCAGTACATCCCAGTTCCCTACCAGTACATCCCAGTTCCCTCCCTGTTCCTTCCCAGTACATAACAGTTACCTCCCAGTACATCCCAGTAGATCCTGGTACATCCCAAATCCCTGCCAGTTCCACCCGGTACAACCCAGTACAAGCCTGTACATCCTAGTTCCTCCACAGTACATCCCAGGGCATCCCCGCACATTGTAGTGCCTCCCAGTACATCCCAGATCCCTCCCAGTACATCCCAGATCCCTCCCAGTCTGTCCCAGTACGTCCCAGTACATCCCAGTTCCCTCACAGTACATCCCAGTTCCCTCACAGTTCACACACAGTTCACTCCCAGTTCCATTCCAGTACATCCCAGTACATGCCACTTTCCTCCAAGTAAATCCCAGTACCCTCCCACTAAATCCAAGTTCCCTCCCACTTCCCTCTAAGGACATCCCAGTACTTCACAGTTCACTCCCAGTACATCCCAGTTCCCCCTCGGTACATAACAATTCCCTCCCAGTACACCCCAGTACACCCCAGTTCCCTCCCAGTATGTCCCACTACATCCCAGTTCCCTCCCAGTCCATCCCAGTTCCCTCCCAGTAAATCCCAATTCCCAACACTTTCCACCCAGTACATCCCAGTTCCCTCCCAGTACATCCCAGTTCCCTCTAAGTACATCCCAGTACTTCACAGTTCCCTCCCAGTTCACTCCCAGTACACAACAGTTACCTCCCAGTACATCCCAGTACATCCTAGTAGATACTAGGACATTTCAAATCCCTGCCAGTTCCACCCGGTACAACCCAGTACAAGCCTGTACATCCTAGTTCCTCCACAGTACATCCCTGTGCATCCCCGCACATTGTAGTGCCTTCCAGTACATCCCAGGTCCCTCCCAGTTCACTCCCAGTACACAACAGTTACCTCCCAGTACATCCCAGTACATCCCAGTACATCCTGGTACATCCCAAATCCCTGCCAGTTCCACCCGGTACAACCCAGTACAAGCCTGTACATCCTAGTTCCTCCACGGTACATCCCAGGACATCCCCGCACATTGTAGTGCCTCCCAGTACATCCCAGTTCCCTCCCAGTACTGGGAGGGACCTGGGATGTACTGGGAGGGAACTGGGATGTACTGGGATGTAATGGGACGGAACTGGGAAAGAAGTGGTAGTGAACCGGGAGGGAATTGGGATGTATGGGGATGAACTGGTAGGGAACTGGGATGTACTGGCATGGAACGGGGATGTATTGGGATGTACAGGAACAGAACTGGAATGTACAGCGATGTATTGGCATGTACTGGCAGCGAGCTGGGATTTACTGGGATGTACTGGGAGGAAACTGGGATATACTGGGAGGAAACTGGGATATACTGGGAGGCATTGGGAGGGAAGTGGGTGTCAACTGGGACATTCCAGTTTCCTCCCAGTACATCCCAGTTCCCTACCAGTGCAGCCCAGTACATCCCAGTTCCCTCCCAGTCCGTCCCAATCCCCTTCCAGTACATCCCAGTTCCCTGCCAGTATGTCCCAGTACATCCCAGTTCCCTCCCAGTACATACCAGTTCCCTCCCAGTACATACCAGTTCCCTCCCAGTACATCCCAGTACATCCTGGTACATCCCAGTTCCCACCCAGTACATCCTACTACATACCAGTTCCCTCCCAGTTCACTCCCAGTACATCCCAGTACTTCACAGTTCCCTCCCAGTACATCCCAGTACGCACCAGTTCCCCTCAGTACATAACACTTCCCTCCCAGTACAAAACAGTACATCCCAGTGTCCTCACAGTACGTCCCAGTTCCCTCACAGTACATCCCAGTTCCCTACCAGTACGTCCCAGTTCCCTCCCAGTTCACTCCCAGTACATAACAGTTACCTCCCAGTACATCCCAGTACATCCCAGTAGATCCTGGTACATCCCAAATCCCTGCTAGTTCCACCCGGTACAACCCAGTACAAGCCTGTACATCCTAGTTCCTCCACAGTACATCCCAGGGCATCCCCGCACATTGTAGTGCCTCCCAGTACATCCCAGTTCCCTCCCAGTACTGGGAGGGACCTGGGATGTACTGGGAGGGAACTGGGACGTACTGGGAGGGACCTGGGTTGTACTGGGATGTAATGGGACGGAACTGGGATGTATTGGGACGGAACTGGGAAAGAAGTGGTAGCGAACCGGGAGGGAATTGGGATGTACGGGGATGAACTGGTAGGAAACTGGGATGTACTGGCATGGAACGGGGATGTATTGGGATGTACAGGAACAGAACTGGAATGTACTGCGATGTATTGGGATGTACTGGCAGCGAGCTGGGATTTACTGGGATGGACTGGGAGGAAACTGGGATATACTGGGAGGAAACTGGGATATACTGGGAGGCATTGGGAGGGAAGTGGGTGTCAACTGGGACATTCCAGTTTCCTCCCAGTACATCCCAGTTCCCTACCAGTGCAGCCCAGTACATCCCAGTTCCCTCCCAGTCCGTCCCAATCCCCTCCCAGTACATCCCAGTTCCCACCCAGTACATCCTACTACATACCAGTTCCCTCCCAGTTCACTCCCAGTACATCCCAGTACATCCCAGTTCCCACCCAGTACATCCTACTACATACCAGTTCCCTCCCAGTTCACTCCCAGTACATCCCAGTATTTCACAGTTCCCTCCCAGTACATCCCAGTACGTCCCAGTTCCCCTCAGTACATAACACTTCCCTCCCAGTACATACCAGTACATCCCAGTGTCCTCACAGTACGTCCCAGTTCCCTCCCAGTACATCCCAGTTCCCTACCAGTACATCCCAGTTCCCTACCAGTTCCTTCCCAGTACATAACAGTTACCTCTCAGTACATCCCAGTACATCCCAGTAGATCCTGGTACATCCCAAATCCATGCCAGTTCCACCCGGTACAACCCAGTACAAGCCTGTACATCCTAGTTCCTCCACGGTACATCCCAGGACATCCCCGCACATTGTAGTGCCTCCCAGTACATCCCAGTTCCCTCCCAGTACTGGGAGGGACCTGGGATGTACTGGGAGGGAACTGGGACGTACTGGGAGGGACCTGGGATGTACTGGGATGTAATGGGACGGAACTGGGATGTAATGGGACGGAACTGGGAAAGAAGTGGTAGTGAACCGGGAGGGAATTGGGATGTACGGGGATGAACTGGTAGGAAACTGGGATGTACTGGCATGGAACGGGGATGTATTGGGATGTACAGGAACGGAACTGGAATGTACTGCGATGTACTGGGATGTACTGGGAGCGAGCTGGGATTTACTGGGATGTACTGGGAGGAAACTGGGATATACTGGGAGGAAACTGGGATATACTGGGAGGCATTGGGAGGGAAGTGGGTGTCAACTGGGACATTCCAGTTTCCTCCCAGTACATCCCAGTTCCCTACCAGTGCAGCCCAGTACATCCCAGATCCCTCCCAGTACATCCCAGATCCCTCCCAGTCTGTCCCAGTACATCCCAGTACATCCCAGTTCCCTCACAGTACATCCCAGTTCCCTCACAGTTCACACACAGTTCACTCCCAGTTCCATTCCAGTACATCCCAGTACATGCCACTTTCCTCCAAGTAAACCCCAGTTCCCTCCCACTACATCCAAGTTCCCTCCCACTTCCCTCTAAGTACATCCCAGTACTTCACAGTTCACTCCCAGTACATCCCAGTTCCCCCTCGGTACATAACAGTTCCCTCCCAGTACACCCCAGTACATCCCAGTTCCCTCCCAGTATGTCCCACTATATCCCAGTTCCCTCCCAGTCCATCCCAGTTCCCTCCCAGTAAATCCCAATTCCCAACACTTTCCACCCAGTACATCCCAGTTCCCTCCCAGTACATACCAGTTCCCTACCAGTACATCCTGGTACATCCCAGTTCCCACCCAGTACATCCTACTACATACCAGTTCCCTCCCAGTACATCCCAGTACATCCTAGTAGATCTTGGTACATCCCAAATCCATGCCAGTTCCACCCGGTACAACCCAGTACAAGCCTGTACATCCTAGTTCCTCCACAGTACATCCCAGGGCATCCCCGCACATTGTAGTGCCTCCCAGTACATCCCAGTTCCCTCCCAGTACTGGGAGGGACCTGGGATGTACTGGGAGGGAACTGGGACGTACTGGGAGGGAACTGGGATGTACTGGGATGTAATGGGACGGAACTGGGATGTAATGGGACGGAACTGGGAAAGAAGTGGTAGTGAACCGGGAGGGAACTGGGATGTACGGGGATTAACTGGTAGGGAACTGGGATGTACTGGCATGGAACGGGGATGTATTGGGATGTACAGGAACGGAACTGGAATGTACTGCGATGTACTGGGATGTACTGGGAGCAAACTGGGATTTACTGGGATGTACTGGGAGGAAACTGGGATATACTGGGAGGCACTGGGAGGGAAGTGGGTGTCAACTGGGACATTCCAGTTTCCTCCCAGTACATCCCAGTTCCCTACCAGTGCAGCCCAGTACATCCCAGATCCCTCCCAGTACATCCCAGTTCCCTCCCAGTCCGTCCCAGTACATCCCAGTACATCCCAGTTCCCTCACAGTACATCCCAGTTCCCTCACAGTTCACACACAGTTCACTCCCAGTTCCATCCCAGTACATCCCAGTACATGCCACTTTCCTCCAAGTAAATCCCAGTTCCCTCCCACTACATCCAAGTTCCCTCCCACTTCCCTCTAAGTACATCCCAGTACTTCACAGTTCACTCCCAGTACATCCCACTTCCCCCTCGGTACATAACAGTTCCCTCCCAGTACACCCCAGTACATCCCAGTTCCCTCCCAGTATGTCCCACTACATCCCAGTTCCCTCCCAGTCCATCCCAGTTCCCTCCCAGTAAATCCCAATTCCCAACACTTTCCACCCAGTACATCCCAGTTCCCTCCCAGTACATCCCAGTTCCCTCCCAGTACTTCACAGTTCCCTCCCAGTTCACTCCCAGTTCCCTCCCAGTACATCCCAGTTCCCTCTAAGTACATCCCAATACTTCATAGTTCCCTCCCAGCACGTCCCAGTACGTCCCAGTTCCCCTCAGTACATAACACTTCCCTCCCAGTACATACCAGTACATCCCAGTGTCCTCACAGTACATCCCAGTTCCCTCCCAGTACATCCCAGTTCTCTCCCAGTTCACTCCCAGTACACAACAGTTACCTCCCAGTACATCCCAGTACATCCCAGTAGATACTGGTACATCCCAAATCCCTGCCAGTTCCACCCGGTACAACCGAGTACAAGCCTGTACATCCTAGTTCCTCCACAGTACATCCCAGGGCATCCCCGCACATTGTAGTGCCTCCCAGTACATCCCAGGTCCCTCCCAGTACTGGGAGGGACCTGGGATGTACTGGGAGGGAACTGGGACGTACTGGGAGGGAACTGGGATGTACTGGGATGTAATGGGACGGAACTGGGATGTATTGGGAGGCACTGGGAAAGAAGTGGTAGTGAACCGGGAGGGAATTGGGATGTACGGGGATGAACTGGTAGGAAACTGGGATGTACTGGCATGGAACGGGGATGTATTGGGATGTACAGGAACGGAACTGGAATGTACTGCGATGTACTGGGATGTACTGGCAGCGAGCTGGGATTTACTGGGATGTACTGGGAGGAAACTGGGATATACTGGGAGGAAACTGGGATATACTGGGAGGCATTGGGAGGGAAGTGGGTGTCAACTGGGACATTCCAGTTTCCTCCCAGTACATCCCAGTTCCCTACCAGTGCAGCCCAGTACATCCCAGTTCCCTCCCAGTCCGTCCCAATCCCCTCCCAGTACATCCCAGTTCCCTGCCAGTATGTCCCAGTACATCCCAGTTCCCTCCCAGTACATACCAGTTCCCTCCCAGTACATCCCAGTTTCCTCCCAGTTCCCTCCCACTACATCCCAGTACATACCAGTTCCCTCCCAGTACATCCCAGTACATCCTGGTACATCCCAGTTCCCACCCAGTACATCCTACTACATACCAGTTCCCTCCCAGTTCACTCCCAGTACATCCCAGTACTTCACAGTTCCCTCCCAGTACATCCCAGTACGTCCCAGTTCCCCTCAGTACATAACACTTCCCTCCCAGTACATACCAGTACATCCCAGTGTCCTCACAGTACGTCCCAGTTCCCTCCCAGTACATCCCAGTTCCCTACCAGTACATCCCAGTTCCCTCCCTGTTCCTTCCCAGTACATAACAGTTACCTCCCAGTACATCCCAGTAGATCCTGGTACATCCCAAATCCCTGCCAGTTCCACCCGGTACAACCCAGTACAAGCCTGTACATCCTAGTTCCTCCACAGTACATCCCAGGGCATCCCCGCACATTGTAGTGCCTCCCAGTACATCCCAGTTCCCTCCCAGTACTGGGAGGGACCTGGGACGTACTGGGAGGGAACTGGGATGTACTGGGAGGGAACTGGGATGTACTGGGATGTAATGGGACGGAACTGGGATGTAATGGGACGGAACTGGGAAAGAAGTGGTAGTGAACCGGGAGGGAATTGGGATGTACGGGGATGAACTGGTAGGGAACTGGGATGTATTGGCATGGAACGGGGATGTATTGGGATGTACAGGAACAGAACTGGAAAGTACAGCGATGTATTGGCATGTACTGGCAGCGAGCTGGGATTTACTGGGATGTACTGGGAGGAAACTGGGATATACTGGGAGGAAACTGGGATATACTGGGAGGCATTGGGAGGGAAGTGGGTGTCAACTGGGACATTCCAGTTTCCTCCCAGTACATCCCAGTTCCCTGCCAGTATGTCCCAGTACATCCCAGTTCCCTCCCAGTACATACCAGTTCCTTCCCAATACATACCAGTTCCCTCCCAGTACATCCCAGTACATCCTGGTACATCCCAGTTCCCTCCCAGTACATCCTACCACATACCAGTTCCCTCCCAGTTCACTCCCAGTACATCCCAGTACTTCACAGTTCCATCCCAGTACATCCCAGTACGCACCGGTTCCCCTCTGTACATAACACTTCCCTCCCAGTACATAACAGTACATCCCAGTGTCCTCACACTACGTCCCAGTTCCCTCCCAGTACATCCCAGTTACCTACCAGCACGTCCCAGTTCCCTCCCAGTTCACTCCCAGTACATAACAGTTACCTCCCAGTACATCCCAGTACATCCCAGTAGATCCTGGTACATCCCAAATCCATGCCAGTTCCACCCGGTACAACCCAGTACAAGCCTGTACATCCTAGTTCCTCCACAGTACATCCCAGGGCATCCCCGCACATTGTAGTGCCTCCCAGTACATCCCAGCTCCCTCCCAGTACTGGGAGGGACCTGGGATGTACTGGGAGGGACCTGGGATGTACTGGGAGGGAACTGGGATGTGCTGGGATGTAATGGGACGGAACTGGGATGTAATGGGACGGAACTGGGAAAGAAGTGGTAGTGAACCGGGAGGGAATTGGGATGGACGGGGATGAACTGGTAGGGAACTGGGATGTACTGGCATGGAACGGGGATGTATTGGGATGTACAGGAACGGAACTGGAATGTACTGCGATGTACTGGGATCTACTGGGAGCAAACTGGGATTTACTGGGATGTACTGGGAGGAAACTGGGATATACTGGGAGGCACTGGGAGGGAAGTGGGTGTCAACTGGGACATTCCAGTTTCCTCCCAGTACATCCCAGTTCCCTACCAGTGCAGCCCAGTACATCCCAGATCCCTCCCAGTACATCCCAGTTCCCTCACAGTCCGTCCCAGTACGTCCCAGTACATCCCAGTTCCCTCACAGTACATCCCAGTTCCCTCACAGTTCACACACAGTTCACTCCCAGTTCCATTCCAGTACATCCCAGTACATGCCACTTTCCTCCAAGTAAACCCCAGTTCCCTCCCACTACATCCAAGTTCCCTCCCACTTCCCTCTAAGTACATCCCAGTACTTCACAGTTCACTCCCAGTACATCCCAGTTCCCCCTCGGTACATAACAGTTCCCTCCCAGTACACCCCAGTACATCCCAGTTCCCTCCCAGTATGTCCCACTACATCCCAGTTCCCTCCCAGTCCATCCCAGTTCCCTCCCACTAAATCCCAATTCCAAACACTTTCCACCTAGTACATCCCAGTTCCCTCCCAGTACATACCAGTTCCCTCTAAGTACATCCCAGTACTTCACAGTTCCCTCCCAGTTCCCTCCCAGTTCCCTCCAAGTACATCCCAATACTTCATAGTTCCCTCCCAGCACGTCCCAGTACATCCCAGTTCCCTCCCAGTACATCCCAGTTCCCTCCCTGTTCCTTCCCAGTACATAACAGTTACCTCCCAGTACATCCCAGTAGATCCTGGTACATCCCAAATCCCTGCCAGTTCCACCCGGTACAACCCAGTACAAGCCTGTACATCCTAGTTCCTCCACAGTACATCCCAGGGCATCCCCGCACATTGTAGTGCCTCCCAGTACATCCCAGTTCCCTCCCAGTACTGGGAGGGACCTGGGACGTACTGGGAGGGAACTGGGACGTACTGGGAGGGAACTGGGATGTACTGGGATGTAATGGGACGGAACTGGGATGTATTGGGAGGCACTGGGAAAGAAGTGGTAGTGAACCGGGAGGGAACTGGGATGTACGGGGATGAACTGGTAGGAAACTGGGATGTACTGGCATGGAACGGGGATGTATTGGGATGTACAGGAACAGAACTGGAATGTACAGCGATGTATTGGCATGTACTGGGAGCGAGCTGGGATTTACTGGGATGTACTGGGAGGAAACTGGGATATACTGGGAGGAAACTGGGATATACTGGGAGGCATTGGGAGGGAAGTGGGTGTCAACTGGGACATTCCAGTTTCCTCCCAGTACATCCCAGTTCCCTACCAGTGCAGCCCAGTACATCCCAGTTCCCTCCCAGTCCGTCCCAATCCCCTCCCAGTACATCCCAGTTCCCACCCAGTACATCCTACTACATACCAGTTCCCTCCCAGTTCCCTCCCAGTACATCCCAGTACGTCCCAGTTCCCCTCAGTACATAACACTTCCCTCCCAGTACATACCAGTACATCCCAGTGTCCTCACACTACGTCCCAGTTCCCTCCCAGTACATCCCAGTTCCCTACCAGTACATCCCAGTTCCCTCCCTGTTCCTTCCCAGTACATAACAGTTACCTCCCAGTACCTCCCAGTACATCCCAGTAGATCCTGGTACATCCCAAATCCCTGCCAGTTCCACCCGGTACAACCCAGTACAAGCCTGTACATCCTAGTTCCTCCACAGTACATCCCAGGGCATCCCCGCACATTGTAGTGCCTCCCAGTACATCCCAGGTCCCTCCCAGTACTGGGAGGGACCTGGGATGTACTGGGAGGGAACTGGGACGTACTGGGAGGGAACTGGGATGTACTGGGAGGAAACTGGGATATACTGGGATGTAATGGGACGGAACTGGGATGTATTGGGAGGCACTGGGAAAGAAGTGGTAGTGAACCGGGAGGGAATTGGGATGTACAGGGATGAACTGGTAGGAAACTGGGATGTACTGGCATGGAACGGGGATGTATTGGGATGTACAGGAACAGAACTGGAATGTGCAGCGATGTATTGGCATGTACTGGCAGCGAGCTGGGATTTACTGGGATGTACTGGGAGGAAACTGGGATATACTGGGAGGAAACTGGGATATACTGGGAGGCATTGGGAGGGAAGTGGGTTTCAACTGGGACATTCCAATTTCCTCCCAGTACATCCCAGTTCCCTACCAGTGCAGCCCAGTACATCCCAGTTCCCTCCCAGTCTGTCCCAATCCCCTCCCAGTACATCCCAGTTCCCTGCTAGTATGTCCCAGTACATCCCAGTTCCCTCCCAGTACATCCCAGTTCCCTCCCAGTTCCCTCCCACTACATCCCAGTACATCCCAGTTCCCTCCCAGTACATACCAGTTCCCTCCCAGTACATCCCAGTACATCCTGGTACATCCCAGTTCCCACCCAGTACATCCTACTACATACCAGTTCCCTCCCAGTTCACTCCCAGTACATCCCAGTACTTCACAGTTCCCTCCCAGTACATCCCAGTATGTCCCAGTTCCCCTCAGTACATAACACTTCCCTCCCAGTACATACCAGTACATCCCAGTGTCCTCACAGTACGTCCCAGTTCCCTCCCAGTACATCCCAGTTCCCTACCAGTACATCCCAGTTCCCTCCCTGTTCCTTCCCAGTACATAACAGTTACCTCCCAGTACATCCCAGTAGATCCTGGTACATCCCAAATCCCTGCCAGTTCCACCCGGTACAACCCAGTACAAGCCTGTACATCCTAGTTCCTCCACAGTACATCCCAGGGCATCCCCGCACATTGAAGTGCCTCCCAGTACATCCCAGGTCCCTCCCAGTACTGGGAGGGAACTGGGACGTACTGGGAGGGAACTGAGATGTACTGGGATGTAATGGGACGGAACTGGGATGTATTGGGAGGCACTGGGAAAGAAGTGGTAGTGAACCGGGAGGGAATTGGGATGTACGGGGATGAACTGGTAGGAAACTGGGATGTACTGGCATGGAACGGGGATGTATTGGGATGTACAGGAACAGAACTGGAATGTACAGCGATGTATTGGCATGTACTGGCAGCGAGCTGGGATTTACTGGGATGTACTGGGAGGAAACTGGGATATACTGGGAGGAAACTGGGATATACTCGGAGGCATTGGGAGGGAAGTGGGTGTCAACTGGGACATTCCAATTTCCTCCCAGTACATCCCAGTTCCCTACCAGTGCAGCCCAGTACATCCCAGTTCCCTCCCAGTCCGTCCCAATCCCCTCCCAGTACATCCCAGTTCCCTGCCAGTATGTCCCAGTACATCCCAGTTCCCTCCCAGTACATCCCAGTTCCCACCCAGTACATCCCAGTACATCCCAGTTCCCACCCAGTACATCCTACTACATACCAGTTCCCTCCCAGTTCACTCCCAGTACATCCCAGTACTTCACAGTTCCCTCCCAGTACATCCCAGTACGTCCCAGTTCCCCTCAGTACATAACACTTCCCTCCCAGTACATACCAGTACATCCCAGTGTCCTCACAGTACGTCCCAGTTCCCTCCCAGTACATCCCAGTTCCCTACCAGTACATCCCAGTTCCCTACCAGTTCCTTCCCAGTACATAACAGTTACCTCTCAGTACATCCCAGTACATCCCAGTAGATCCTGGTACATCCCAAATCCCTGCCAGTTCCACCCGGTACAACCCAGTACAAGCCTGTACATCCTAGTTCCTCCACGGTACATCCCAGGACATCCCCGCACATTGTAGTGCCTCCCAGTACATCCCAGCTCCCTCCCAGTACTGGGAGGGACCTGGGATGTACTGGGAGGGACCTGGGATGTACTGGGAGGGAACTGGGATGTGCTGGGATGTAATGGGACGGAACTGGGATGTAATGGGACGGAACTGGGAAAGAAGTGGTAGTGAACCGGGAGGGAATTGGGATGTACGGGGATGAACTGGTAGGAAACTGGGATGTACTGGCATGGAACGGGGATGTATTGGGATGTACAGGAACGGAACTGGAATGTACTGCGATGTACTGGGATGTACTGGGAGCGAGCTGGGATTTACTGGGATGTACTGGGAGGAAACTGGGATATACTGGGAGGAAACTGGGATATACTGGGAGGCATTGGGAGGGAAGTGGGTGTCAACTGGGACATTCCAGTTTCCTCCCAGTACATCCCAGTTCCCTACCAGTGCAGCCCAGTACATCCCAGATCCCTCCCAGTACATCCCAGATCCCTCCCAGTCTGTCCCAGTACATCCCAGTACATCCCAGTTCCCTCACAGTACATCCCAGTTCCCTCACAGTTCACACACAGTTCACTCCCAGTTCCATTCCAGTACATCCCAGTACATGCCACTTTCCTCCAAGTAAACCCCAGTTCCCTCCCACTACATCCAAGTTCCCTCCCACTTCCCTCTAAGTACATCCCAGTACTTCACAGTTCACTCCCAGTACATCCCAGTTCCCCCTCGGTACATAACAGTTCCCTCCCAGTACACCCCAGTACATCCCAGTTCCCTCCCAGTATGTCCCACTACATCCCAGTTCCCTCCCAGTCCATCCCAGTTCCCTCCCAGTAAATCCCAATTCCCAACACTTTCCACCCAGTACATCCCAGTTCCCTCCCAGTACATCCCAGTTCCCTCTAAGTACATCCCAGTACTTCACAGTTCCCTCCCAGTTCACTCCCAGTTCCCTCCCAGTACATCCCAGTTCCCTCTAAGTACATCCCAATACTTCATAGTTCCCTCCCAGCACGTCCCAGTACGTCCCAGTTCCCCTCAGTACATAACACTTCCCTCCCAGTACATACCAGTACATCCCAGTGTCCTCACAGTACATCCCAGTTCCCTCCCAGTTCACTCCCAGTACACAACAGTTACCTCCCAGTACATCCCAGTACATCCCAGTAGATACTGGTACATCCCAAATCCCTGCCAGTTCCACCCGGTACAACCCAGTACAAGCCTGTACATCCTAGTTCCTCCACGGTACATCCCAGGACATCCCCGCACATTGTAGTGCCTCCCAGTACATCCCAGCTCCCTCCCAGTACTGGGAGGGACCTGGGATGTACTGGGAGGGACCTGGGATGTACTGGGAGGGAACTGGGATGTGCTGGGATGTAATGGGACGGAACTGGGATGTAATGGGACGGAACTGGGAAAGAAGTGGTAGTGAACCGGGAGGGAATTGGGATGTACGGGGATGAACTGGTAGGGAACTGGGATGTACTGGCATGGAACGGGGATGTATTGGGATGTACAGGAACGGAACTGGAATGTACTGCGATGTACTGGGATCTACTGGGAGCAAACTGGGATTTACTGGGATGTACTGGGAGGAAAGTGGGATATACTGGGAGGCACTGGGAGGGAAGTGGGTGTCAACTGGGACATTCCAGTTTCCTCCCAGTACATCCCAGTTCCCTACCAGTGCAGCCCAGTACATCCCAGATCCCTCCCAGTACATCCCAGTTCCCTCCCAGTCCGTCCCAGTACGTCCCAGTACATCCCAGTTCCCTCACAGTACATCCCAGTTCCCTCACAGTTCACACACAGTTCACTCCCAGTTCCATTCCAGTACATCCCAGTACATGCCACTTTCCTCCAAGTAAACCCCAGTTCCCTCCCACTACATCCAAGTTCCCTCCCACTTCCCTCTAAGTACATCCCAGTACTTCACAGTTCACTCCCAGTACATCCCAGTTCCCCCTCGGTACATAACAGTTCCCTCCCAGTACACCCCAGTACATCCCAGTTCCCTCCCAGTATGTCCCACTACATCCCAGTTCCCTCCCAGTCCATCCCAGTTCCCTCCCACTAAATCCCAATTCCAAACACTTTCCACCTAGTACATCCCAGTTCCCTCCCAGTACATACCAGTTCCCTCTAAGTACATCCCAGTACTTCACAGTTCCCTCCCAGTTCCCTCCCAGTTCCCTCCAAGTACATCCCAATACTTCATAGTTCCCTCCCAGCACGTCCCAGTACATCCCAGTTCCCTCCCAGTACATCCCAGTTCCCTCCCTGTTCCTTCCCAGTACATAACAGTTACCTCCCAGTACATCCCAGTACATCCTGGTACATCCCAAATCCCTGCCAGTTCCACCCGGTACAACCCAGTACAAGCCTGTACATCCTAGTTCCTCCACAGTACATCCCAGGGCATCCCCGCACATTGTAGTGCCTCCCAGTACATCCCAGTTCCCTCCCAGTACTGGGAGGGACCTGGGACGTACTGGGAGGGAACTGGGACGTACTGGGAGGGAACTGGGATGTACTGGGATGTAATGGGACGGAACTGGGATGTATTGGGAGGCACTGGGAAAGAAGTGGTAGTGAACCGGGAGGGAACTGGGATGGACGGGGATGAACTGGTAGGAAACTGGGATGTACTGGCATGGAACGGGGATGTATTGGGATGTACAGGAACAGAACTGGAATGTACAGCGATGTATTGGCATGTACTGGCAGCGAGCTGGGATTTACTGGGATGTACTGGGAGGAAACTGGGATATACTGGGAGGAAACTGGGATATACTGGGAGGCATTGGGAGGGAAGTGGGTGTCAACTGGGACATTCCAGTTTCCTCCCAGTACATCCCAGTTCCCTACCAGTGCAGCCCAGTACATCCCAGTTCCCTCCCAGTCCGTCCCAATCCCCTCCCAGTACATCCCAGTTCCCACCCAGTACATCCTACTACATACCAGTTCCCTCCCAGTTCCCTCCCAGTACATCCCAGTACGTCCCAGTTCCCCTCAGTACATAACACTTCCCTCCCAGTACATACCAGTACATCCCAGTGTCCTCACACTACGTCCCAGTTCCCTCCCAGTACATCCCAGTTCCCTACCAGTACATCCCAGTTCCCTCCCTGTTCCTTCCCAGTACATAACAGTTACCTCCCAGTACATCCCAGTACATCCCAGTAGATCCTGGTAAATCCCAAATTCCTGCCAGTTCCACCCGGTACAACCCAGTACAAGCCTGTACATCCTAGTTCCTCCACAGTACATCCCAGGGCATCCCCGCACATTGTAGTGCCTCCCAGTACATCCCAGGTCCCTCCCAGTACTGGGAGGGACCTGGGATGTACTGGGAGGGAACTGGGACGTACTGGGAGGGAACTGGGATATACTGGGATGTAATGGGACGGAACTGGGATGTATTGGGAGGCACTGGGAAAGAAGTGGTAGTGAACCGGGAGGGAATTGGGATGTACAGGGATGAACTGGTAGGAAACTGGGATGTACTGGCATGGAACGGGGATGTATTGGGATGTACAGGAACAGAACTGGAATGTGCAGCGATGTATTGGCATGTACTGGCAGCGAGCTGGGATTTACTGGGATGTACTGGGAGGAAACTGGGATATACTGGGAGGAAACTGGGATATACTGGGAGGCATTGGGAGGGAAGTGGGTGTCAACTGGGACATTCCAATTTCCTCCCAGTACATCCCAGTTCCCTACCAGTGCAGCCCAGTACATCCCAGTTCCCTCCCAGTCTGTCCCAATCCCCTCCCAGTACATCCCAGTTCCCTGCTAGTATGTCCCAGTACATCCCAGTTCCCTCCCAGTACATCCCAGTTCCCTCCCAGTTCCCTCCCACTACATCCCAGTACATCACAGTTCCCTCCCAGTACATACCAGTTCCCTCCCAGTACATCCCAGTACATCCTGGTACATCCCAGTTCCCACCCAGTACATCCTACTACATACCAGTTCCCTCCCAGTTCACTCCCAGTACATCCCAGTACTTCACAGTTCCCTCCCAGTACATCCCAGTACGTCCCAGTTCCCCTCAGTACATAACACTTCCCTCCCAGTACATACCAGTACATCCCAGTGTCCTCACAGTACGTCCCAGTTCCCTCCCAGTACATCCCAGTTCCCTACCAGTACATCCCAGTTCCCTACCAGTACATCCCAGTTCCCTCCCTGTTCCTTCCCAGTACATAACAGTTACCTCCCAGTACATCCCAGTAGATCCTGGTACATCCCAAATCCCTGCCAGTTCCACCCGGTACAACCCAGTACAAGCCTGTACATCCTAGTTCCTCCACAGTACATCCCAGGGCATCCCCACACATTGAAGTGCCTCCCAGTACATCCCAGGTCCCTCCCAGTACTGGGAGGGAACTGGGACGTACTGGGAGGGAACTGAGATGTACTGGGATGTAATGGGACGGAACTGGGATGTATTGGGAGGCACTGGGAAAGAAGTGGTAGTGAACCGGGAGGGAATTGGGATGTACGGGGATGAACTGGTAGGAAACTGGGATGTACTGGCATGGAACGGGGATGTATTGGGATGTACAGGAACAGAACTGGAATGTACAGCGATGTATTGGCATGTACTGGCAGCGAGCTGGGATTTACTGGGATGTACTGGGAGGAAACTGGGATATACTGGGAGGAAACTGGGATATACTCGGAGGCATTGGGAGGGAAGTGGGTGTCAACTGGGACATTCCAGTTTCCTCCCAGTACATCCCTGTTCCCTACCAGTGCAGCCCAGTACATCCCAGTTCCCTCCCAGTCCGTCCCAATCCCCTCCCAGTACATCCCAGTTCCCTGCCAGTATGTCCCAGTACATCCCAGTTCCCTCCCAGTACATCGCAGTTCCCTCCCAGTCTGTCCCAGTACATCCCAGTACATCCCAGTTCCCACCCAGTACATCCTACTACATACCAGTTCCCTCCCAGTTCACTCCCAGTACATCCCAGTACTTCACAGTTCCCTCCCAGTACATCCCAGTACGTCCCAGTTCCCCTCAGTACATAACACTTCCCTCCCAGTACATACCAGTACATCCCAGTGTCCTCACAGTACGTCCCAGTTCCCTCCCAGTACATCCCAGTTCCCTACCAGTACATCCCAGTTCCCTACCAGTTCCTTCCCAGTACATAACAGTTACCTCTCAGTACATCCCAGTACATCCCAGTAGATCCTGGTACATCCCAAATCCATGCCAGTTCCACCCGGTACAACCCAGTACAAGCCTGTACATCCTAGTTCCTCCACGGTACATCCCAGGACATCCCCGCACATTGTAGTGCCTCCCAGTACATCCCAGCTCCCTCCCAGTACTGGGAGGGACCTGGGATGTACTGGGAGGGACCTGGGATGTACTGGGAGGGAACTGGGATGTGCTGGGATGTAATGGGACGGAACTGGGATGTAATGGGACGGAACTGGGAAAGAAGTGGTAGTGAACCGGGAGGGAATTGGGATGTACGGGGATGAACTGGTAGGAAACTGGGATGTACTGGCATGGAACGGGGATGTATTGGGATGTACAGGAACGGAACTGGAATGTACTGCGATGTACTGGGATGTACTGGCAGCGAGCTGGGATTTACTGGGATGTACTGGGAGGAAACTGGGATATACTGGGAGGAAACTGGGATATACTGGGAGGCATTGGGAGGGAAGTGGGTGTCAACTGGGACATTCCAGTTTCCTCCCAGTACATCCCAGTTCCCTACCAGTGCAGCCCAGTACATCCCAGATCCCTCCCAGTACATCCCAGATCCCTCCCAGTCTGTCCCAGTACATCCCAGTACATCCCAGTTCCCTCACAGTACATCCCAGTTCCCTCACAGTTCACACACAGTTCACTCCCAGTTCCATCCCAGTACATCCCAGTACATGCCACTTTCCTCCAAGTAAACCCCAGTTCCCTCCCACTACATCCAAGTTCCCTCCCACTTCCCTCTAAGTACATCCCAGTACTTCACAGTTCACTCCCAGTACATCCCAGTTCCCCCTCGGTACATAACAGTTCCCTCCCAGTACACCCCAGTACATCCCAGTTCCCTCCCAGTATGTCCCACTACATCCCAGTTCCCTCCCAGTCCATCCCAGTTCCCTCCCAGTAAATCCCAATTCCCAACACTTTCCACCCAGTACATCCCAGTTCCCTCCCAGTACATCCCAGTTCCCTCCCAGTACATCCTGGTACATCCCAGTTCCCACCCAGTACATCCTACTACATACCAGTTCCCTCCCAGTACATCCCAGTACATCCTAGTAGATCTTGGTACATCCCAAATCCCTGCCAGTTCCACCCGGTACAACCCAGTACAAGCCTGTACATCCTAGTTCCTCCACAGTACATCCCAGGGCATCCCCGCACATTGTAGTGCCTCCCAGTACATCCCAGTTCCCTCCCAGTACTGGGAGGGACCTGGGATGTACTGGTAGGGAACTGGGATGTACTGGGAGGGAACTGGGACGTACTGGGAGGGAACTGGGACGTACTGGGATGTAATGGGACGGAACTGGGATGTAATGGGACGGAACTGGGAAAGAAGTGGTAGTGAACCGGGAGGGAACTGGGATGTACGGGGATGAACTGGTAGGGAACTGGGATGTACTGGCATGGAACGGGGATGTATTGGGATGTACAGGAACGGAAGTGGAATGTACTGCGATGTACTGGGATGTACTGGGAGCAAACTGGGATTTACTGGGATGTACTGGGAGGAAACTGGGATATACTGGGAGGCACTGGGAGGGAAGTGGGTGTCAACTGGGACATTCCAGTTTCCTCCCAGTACATCCCAGTACATCCCAGATCCCTCCCAGTACATCCCAGTTCCCTCCCAGTCCGTCCCAGTACATCCCAGTACATCCCAGTTCCCTCACAGTACATCCCAGTTCCCTCACAGTTCACACACAGTTCACTCCCAGTTCCATCCCAGTACATCCCAGTACATGCCACTTTCCTCCAAGTAAATCCCAGTTCCCTCCCACTACATCCAAATTCCCTCCCACTTCCCTCTAAGTACATCCCAGTACTTCACAGTTCACTCCCAGTACATCCCAGTTCCCCCTCGGTACATAACAGTTCCCTCCCAGTACACCCCAGTACATCCCAGTTCCCTCCCAGTATGTCCCACTACATCCCAGTTCCCTCCCAGTCCATCCCAGTTCCCTCCCAGTAAATCCCAATTCCCAACACTTTCCACCCAGTACATCCCAGTTCCCTCCCAGTACATCCCAGTTCCCTCTAAGTACATCCCAGTACTTCACAGTTCCCTCCCAGTTCACTCCCAGTTCCCTCCCAGTACATCCCAGTTCCCTCTAAGTACATCCCAATACTTCATAGTTCCCTCCCAGCACGTCCCAGTACGTCCCAGTTCCCCTCAGTACATAACACTTCCCTCCCAGTACATACCAGTACATCCCAGTGTCCTCACAGTACATCCCAGTTCCCTCCCAGTTCACTCCCAGTACACAACAGTTACCTCCCAGTACATCCCAGTACATCCCAGTAGATACTGGTACATCCCAAATCCCTGCCAGTTCCACCCGGTACAACCGAGTACAAGCCTGTACATCCTAGTTCCTCCACAGTACATCCCAGGGCATCCCCGCACATTGTAGTGCCTCCCAGTACATCCCAGGTCCCTCCCAGTACTGGGAGGGACCTGGGATGTACTGGGAGGGAACTGGGACGTACTGGGAGGGAACTGGGACGTACTGGGAGGGAACTGGGACGTACTGGGATGTAATGGGACGGAACTGGGATGTATTGGGAGGCACTGGGAAAGAAGTGGTAGTGAACCGGGAGGGAATTGGGATGTACGGGGATGAACTGGTAGGAAACTGGGATGTACTGGCATGGAACGGGGATGTATTGGGATGTACAGGAACGGAACTGGAATGTACTGCGATGTACTGGGATGTACTGGCAGCGAGCTGGGATTTACTGGGATGTACTGGGAGGAAACTGGGATATACTGGGAGGAAACTGGGATATACTGGGAGGCATTGGGAGGGAAGTGGGTGTCAACTGGGACATTCCAGTTTCCTCCCAGTACATCCCAGTTCCCTACCAGTGCAGCCCAGTACATCCCAGTTCCCTCCCAGTCCGTCCCAATCCCCTCCCAGTACATCCCAGTTCCCTGCCAGTATGTCCCAGTACATCCCAGTTCCCTCCCAGTACATACCAGTTCCCTCCCAGTACATCCCAGTTCCCTCCCAGTTCCCTCCCACTACATCCCAGTACATCCCAGTTCCCTCCCAGTACATACCAGTTCCCTCCCAGTACATCCCAGTTCCCACCCAGTACATCCTACTACATACCAGTTCCCTCCCAGTTCACTCCCAGTACATCCCAGTACTTCACAGTTCCCTCCCAGTACATCCCAGTACGTCCCAGTTCCCCTCAGTACATAACACTTCCCTCCCAGTACGTACCAGTACATCCCAGTGTCCTCACAGTACGTCCCAGTTCCCTCCCAGTCCGTCCCAATCCCCTCCCAGTACATCCCAGTTCCCTGCCAGTATGTCCCAGTACATCCCAGTTCCCTCCCAGTACATCCCAGTTCCCTCCCAATACATACCAGTTCCCTCCCACTACATCCCAGTACATCCCAGTTCCCTCCCAGTTCACTCCCAGTACATCCCAGTACTTCACAGTTCCCTCCCAGTACATCCCAGTACGTCCCAGTTCCCCTCAGTACATAACACTTCCCTCCCAGTACATACCAGTACATCCCAGTGTCCTCACAGTACGTCCCAGTTCCCTCCCAGTACATCCCAGTTCCCTACCAGTACATCCCAGTTCCCTCCCTGTTCCTTCCCAGTACACAACAGTTACCTCCCAGTACATCCCAGTAGATCCTGGTACATCCCAAATCCCTGCCAGTTCCACCCGGTACAACCCAGTACAAGCCTGTACATCCTAGTTCCTCCACAGTACATCCCAGGGCATCCCCGCACATTGTAGTGCCTCCCAGTACATCCCAGCTCCCTCCCAGTACTGGGAGGGACCTGGGATGTACTGGGAGGGACCTGGGATGTACTGGGAGGGAACTGGGATGTGCTGGGATGTAATGGGACGGAACTGGGATGTAATGGGACGGAACTGGGAAAGAAGTGGTAGTGAACCGGGAGGGAATTGGGATGGACGGGGATGAACTGGTAGGGAACTGGGATGTACTGGCATGGAACGGGGATGTATTGGGATGTACAGGAACGGAACTGGAATGTACTGCGATGTACTGGGATCTACTGGGAGCAAACTGGGATTTACTGGGATGTACTGGGAGGAAACTGGGATATACTGGGAGGCACTGGGAGGGAAGTGGGTGTCAACTGGGACATTCCAGTTTCCTCCCAGTACATCCCAGTTCCCTACCAGTGCAGCCCAGTACATCCCAGATCCCTCCCAGTACATCCCAGTTCCCTCCCAGTCCGTCCCAGTACATCCCAGTACATCCCAGTTCCCTCACAGTACATCCCAGTTCCCTCACAGTTCACACACAGTTCACTCCCAGTTCCATTCCAGTACATCCCAGTACATGCCACTTTCCTCCAAGTAAACCCCAGTTCCCTCCCACTACATCCAAGTTCCCTCCCACTTCCCTCTAAGTACATCCCAGTACTTCACAGTTCACTCCCAGTACATCCCAGTTCCCCCTCGGTACATAACAGTTCCCTCCCAGTACACCCCAGTACATCCCAGTTCCCTCCCAGTATGTCCCACTACATCCCAGTTCCCTCCCAGTCCATCCCAGTTCCCTCCCACTAAATCCCAATTCCAAACACTTTCCACCCAGTACATCCCAGTTCCCTCCCAGTACATACCAGTTCCCTCTAAGTACATCCCAGTACTTCACAGTTCCCTCCCAGTTCCCTCCAAGTACATCCCAATACTTCATAGTTCCCTCCCAGCACGTCCCAGTACATCCCAGTTCCCTCCCAGTACATCCCAGTTCCCTCCCAATTCACTCCCAGTACATAACAGTTACCTCCCAGTACATCCCAGTAGATCCTGGTACATCCCAAATCCCTGCCAGTTCCACCCGGTACAACCCAGTACAAGCCTGTACATCCTAGTTCCTCCACAGTACATCCCAGGGCATCCCCGCACATTGTAGTGCCTCCCAGTACATCCCAGTTCCCTCCCAGTACTGGGAGGGACCTGGGACGTACTGGGAGGGAACTGGGACGTACTGGGAGGGAACTGGGATGTACTGGGATGTAATGGGACGGAACTGGGATGTATTGGGAGGCACTGGGAAAGAAGTGGTAGTGAACCGGGAGGGAACTGGGATGTACGGGGATGAACTGGTAGGGAACTGGGATGTACTGGCATGGAACTGGGATGTATTGGGATGTACAGGAACGGAACTGGAATGTACTGCGATGTACTGGGAGCGAACTGGGATTTACTGGGATGTACTGGGAGGAAACTGGGATATACTGGGAGGAAACTGGGAGGGAAGTGGGTGTCAACTGGGACATTCCAGTTTCCTCCCAGTACATCCCAGTTCCCTACCAGTGCATCCCAGTCCGTCCCAGTTCCCTCCCAGTCCGTCCCAGTTCCCACCCAGTCCGTCCCAGTACATCCCAGTTCCCTCCCAGTACATCCTACTACATACCAGTTCCCTGCCAGTTCACTCCCAGTACACAACAGTTACCTCCCAGTACGTCCCAGTTCCCTCCCAGTACGTCCCAGTACATCCCAGTTCCGTCCCAGTTCCCTACCAGTGCGTCCTAGTTCCCTCCCAGTACGTCCCAGTTCCCTCTTAGTCCATTCCAGTTCCCTCCAGTATATCCCACTACATCCCAGTTCCCTCCAGTACATCTCAGTTCTCTCCCATTTCCCTCCCAGTACATCCCAGTTCCCTTACAGTTCACACACAGTTCACTCCCAGTTCACACAACAGTTCACTCCCAGTTCCATTCCAGTACATCCCAGTACATGCCAGTTCCCTCCCAGTACATCACACAACATCCCAGTTCCCTCCCAGTTCCTGCTAAGTACATCCCAGGACTTCACAGTTCCCTCCCAGTACATACCAGTACATCCCAGTGTCGTCACAGTACGTCCTAGTTCCCTCCCAGTACATAACAGTTCCCTCCCAGTCCGTCCCAATCCCCTCCCAGTACGTCCCAGTTCCCTGCCAGTATGTCCCAGTACATCCCAGTTCACTCCCAGTAAATCCCAGTTCCCTCCCAGTAAATCCCAGTTCCCTCCCACTTCCCTCCCACTACATCCCAGTTCCCTCCCAGTACATACCTGTTCCCTCCCAGTACATCCCAGTTCCATCCCAGTACATACCAGTTCCCACCCAGTACATCCTACTACATACCAGTTCCCTCCCAGTTCACTCCCAGTACATCCCAGTACTTCACAGTTCCCTCCCAGTACATCCCAGTACGCACCGGTTCCCCTCAGTACATAACACTTCCCTCCCAGTACATAACAGTACATCCCAGTGTCCTCACAGTACGTCCCAGTTCCCTCCCAGTACATCCCAGTTCCCTACCAGTTCCTTCCCAGTACATAACAGTTACCTCCCAGTACATCCCAGTACATCCCAGTAGATCCTGGTAAATCCCAAATTCCTGCCAGTTCCACCCGGTACAACCCAGTACAAGCCTAACATCCTAGTTCCTCCACAGTACATCCCAGGGCATCCCCGCACATTGTAGTGCCTCCCAGTACATCCCAGTTCCCTCCCAGTACTGGGAGGGACCTGGGATGTACTGGGAGGGAACTGAGATGTACTGGGAGGAAACTGGGATATACTGGGATGTAATGGGACGGAACTGGGATGTATTGGGAGGCACTGGGAAAGAAGTGGTAGTGAACCGGGAGGGAATTGGGATGTACGGGGATGAACTGGTAGGAAACTGGGATGTACTGGCATGGAACGGGGATGTATTGGGATGTACAGGAACAGAACTGGAATGTACAGCGATGTATTGGCATGTACTGGCAGCGAGCTGGGATTTACTGGGATGTACTGGGAGGAAACTGGGATATACTGGGAGGAAACTGGGATATACTGGGAGGCATTGGGAGGGAAGTGGGTGTCAACTGGGACATTCCAATTTCCTCCCAGTACATCCCAGTTCCCTACCAGTGCAGCCCAGTACATCCCAGTTCCCTCCCAGTCTGTCCCAATCCCCTCCCAGTACATCCCAGTTCCCTGCCAGTATGTCCCAGTACATCCCAGTTCCCTCCCAGTACATCCCAGTTCCCACCCAGTACATCCCAGTTCCCACCCAGTACATCCCAGTACATCCCAGTTCCCACCCAGTACATCCTACTACATACCAGTTCCCTCCCAGTTCACTCCCAGTACATCCCAGTACTTCACAGTTCCCTCCCAGTACATCCCAGTACGCACCAGTTCCCCTCAGTACATAACACTTCCCTCCCAGTACATACCAGTACATCCCAGTGTCCTCACAGTACGTCCCAGTTCCCTCCCAGTACATCCCAGTTCCCTACCAGTTCCTTCCCAGTACATAACAGTTACCTCTCAGTACATCCCAGTACATCCCAGTAGATCCTGGTACATCCCAAATCCATGCCAGTTCCACCCGGTACAACCCAGTACAAGCCTGTACATCCTAGTTCCTCCACGGTACATCCCAGGGCATCCCCGCACATTGTAGTGCCTCCCAGTACATCCCAGTTCCCTCCCAGTACTGGGAGGGAGCTGGGATGTACTGGGAAGGACCTGGGATGTACTGGGATGTAATGGGACGGAACTGGGATGTATTGGGAGGCACTGGGAAAGAAGTGGTAGTGAACCGGGAGGGAATTGGGATGTAAGGGGATGAACTGGTAGGAAACTGGGATGTACTGGAATGTACGGCGATGTATTGGCATGTACTGGCAGCGAGCTGGGATTTACTGGGATGTACTGGGAGGAAACTGGGATATACTGGGAGGAAACGGGGATATACTGGGAGGAAACTGGGAGGAAAGTGGGTGTCAACTGGGACATTCCAGTTTCCTCCCAGTACATCCCAGTTCCCTACCAGTGCAGCCCAGTACATCCCAGATCCCTACCAGTCCCTCCCAGTACATCCCAGTACATCCCAGTTCCCTCACAGTACATCCCAGTTCCCTCCCAGTTCACACACAGTTCACTCCCAGTTCCATTCCAGTACATCCCAGTACATGCCTGTTGCCTCCCAGTTTCCTCTAAGTACATCCCAGTACTTCAAAGTTCCCTCCCAGTACATCCCAGTTCCCTCTAAGTACATCCCCGTACTTCACAGTTCACTCCCACTACATCCCAGTACGTCCCAGTTCCCCCTTGGTACATAACACTTCCCTCCCAATACATCCAAGTTCCCTCCCAGTACATCCCAATCCCCTCCCAGTACATCCCAGTTCCCTGCCAGTATGTCCCAGTACATCCCAGTTCCCTCCCAGTTCCCTACCCCTACATCCCAGTTCCCTCCCAGTACATCCCAGTTCCCTCCCAGTACATACCAGTTCCCTCCCAGTACATCCTGGTACATCCCAGTTCCCACCCAGTACATCCTACTACATACCAGTTCCCTCCCAGTTCACTCCCAGTACATCCCAGTACTTCACAGTTCCATCCCAGTACATCCCAGTACGCACCAGTTCCCCTCTGTACATAACACTTCCCTCCCAGTACATAACAGTACATCCCAGTGTCCTCACAGTACGTCCCAGTTCCCTCCCAGTACATCCCAGTTCCCTCCCAGTACATCCCAGTTCCCTACCAGTACATCCCAGTTCCCTCCCAGTTCACTCCCAGTACATAACAGTTACCTCCCAGTACATCCCAGTACATCCCAGTAGATCCTGGTACATCCCAAATCCCTGCTAGTTCCACCCGGTACAACCCAGTACAAGCCTGTACATCCTAGTTCCTCCACAGAACATCCCAGGGCATCCCCGCACATTGTAGTGCCTCCCAGTACATCCCAGTTCCCTCCCAGTACTGGGAGGGACCTGGGATGTACTGGGAGGGAACTGGGACGTACTGGGAGGGAACTGGGATGTACTGGGATGTAATGGGACGGAACTGGGATGTATTGGGAGGCACTGGGAAAGAAGTGGTAGCGAACCGGGAGGGAATTGGGATGTACGGGGATGAACTGGTAGGGAACTGGGATGTACTGGCATGGAACGGGGATGTATTGGGATGTACAGGAACGGAACTGGAATGTACTGCGATGTACTGGGAGCAAACTGGGATTTACTGGGATGTACTGGGAGGAAACTGGGATATACTGGGAGGAAACTGGGAGGAAAGTGGGTGTCAACTGGGACATTCCAGTTTCCTCCCAGTACATCCCAGTTCCCTACCAGTGCATCCCAGTCTGTCCCAGTTCCCTCCCAGTCCGTCCCAGTACATCCCAGTTCCCTCCCAGTACATCCTACTACATACCAGTTCCCTCCCAGTTCACTCCCAGTACACAACAGTTCCCTCCCAGTACGTCCCAGTTCCCTCCCAGTACGTCCCAGTACATCCCAGTTCCGTCCCTGTTTCCGACCAGTGCGTCCTAGTTCCCTCTTATTCCATTCCAGTTCCCTCCAGTACATCTCAGTTCTCTCCCATTTCCCTCCAAGTACATCCCAGTTCCCTCCCAGTTCCCTCCCAGTACACAACAGTTACCTCCCAGTACATCCCAGTACATCCCAGTAGATCCTAGGACATTTCAAATCCCTGCTAGTTCCACCCGGTACAACCCAGTACAAGCCTGTACATCCTAGTTCCTCCACAGTACATCCCAGGGCATCCCCGCACATTGTAGTGCCTCCCAGTACATCCCAGTTCCCTCCCAGTACTGGGAGGGATCTGGGATGTACTGGGAGGGAACTGGGATGTAGTGGGATGTAATGGGACGGAACTGGGATGTATTGGGAGGCACTGGGAAAGAAGTGGTAGTGAACCGGGAGGGAATTGGGATGTACGGGGATGAACTGGTAGGGAACTGGGATGTACTGGCATGGAACGGGGATGTATTGGGATGGACAGGAACGGAACTGGAATGTACGGCGATGTATTGGGATGTACTGGGAGCGAACTGGGATTTACTGGGATGTACTGGGAGGAAACTGGGATTTACTGGGAGGAAACTGGGATTTACTGGGAGGAAACTGGGATTTACTGGGAGGAAACTGGGATTTACTGGGAGGAAACTGGGAGGGAAGTGGGTGTCAACTGGGACATTCCAGTGTCCTCCCAGTACATCCCAGTTCCCTACCAGTGCAGCCCAGTACATCCCAGATCCCTCCCAGTCCCTCCCAGTACATCCCAGTTCCCTCACAGTACATCCCAGTTCCCTCACAGTTCACACACAGTTCACTCCCAGTTCCATTCCCGTACGTCCCACTACATGCCTGTTGCCTCCCAGTTTCCTCTAAGTACATCCCAGTACTTCAAAGTTCCCTCCCAGTACATCCCAGTTCCCTCTAAGTACATCCCAGTACTTCACAGTTCACTCCCACTACATCCCTGTACGTCCCAGTTCCCCCGTGGTACATAACACTTCCCTCCCAATACATCCAAGTTCCCTCCCAGTACATCCCAATCCCCTCCCAGTACATCCCAGTTCCCTGCCAGTATGTCCCCAGTACATCCCAGTTCCCTCCCAGTACATACCAGTTCCCTCCCAGTACATCCCAGTACATCCCAGTTCCCTCCCAGTACATACCAGTTCCCTCCCAGTACATACCAGTACATCCTGGTACATCCCAGTTCCCACCCAGTACATCCTACTACATACCAGTTCCCTCCCAGTTCACTCCCAGTACATCCCAGTACTTCACAGTTCCCTCCCAGTACATCCCAGTACGTCCCAGTTCCCCTCAGTACATAACACTTCCCTCCCAGTACATAACAGTACATCCCAGTGTCCTCACACTACGTCCCAGTTCCCTCCCAGTACATCCCAGTTCCCTACCAGTACATCCCAGTTCCCTCCCTGTTCCTTCCCAGTACATAACAGTTACCTCCCAGTACATCCCAGTAGATCCTGGTACATCCCAAATCCCTGCCAGTTCCACCCGGTACAACCCAGTACAAGCCTGTACATCCTAGTTCCTCCACAGTACATCCCAGGGCATCCCCGCACATTGTAGTGCCTCCCAGTACATCCCAGTTCCCTCCCAGTACTGGGAGGGACCTGGGATGTACTGGGAGGGAACTGGGATGTACTGGGAGGGACCTGGGATGTACTGGGATGTAATGGGACGGAACTGGGATGTATTGGGAGGCACTGGGAAAGAAGTGGTAGTGAACCGGGAGGGAATTGGGATGTACGGGGATGAACTGGTAGGGAACTGGGATGTACTGGCATGGAACGGGGATGTATTGGGATGTACAGGCACGGAACTGGAATGTACTGCGATGTACTGGGATGTACTGGGAGCAAACTGGGATTTACTGGGATGTACTGGGAGGAAACTGGGATATACTGGGAGGCACTGGGAGGGAAGTGGGTGTCAACTGGGACATTCCAGTTTCCTCCCAGTACATCCCAGTTCCCTACCAGTGCAGCCCAGTACATCCCAGATCCCTCCCAGTCTGTCCCAGTACATCCCAGTTCCCTCACAGTACATCCCAGTTCCCTCACAGTACATCCCAGTTCCCTCACAGTACATCCCAGTTCCCTCACAGTACATCCCAGTTCCCTCACAGTACATCCCAGTTCCCTCACAGTTCACACACAGTTCACTCCCAGTTCCATTCCAGTACAGCCCAGTACATGCCACTTTCCTCCAAGTAAATCCCAGTTCTCTCCCACTACATCCAAGTTCCCTCCCACTTCCCTCTAAGTACATCCCAGTACTTCACAGTTCACTCCCAGTACATCCCAGTTCCCCCTCGGTACATAACAGTCCCCTCCCAGTACACCCCAGTACATCCCAGTTCCATTCCAGTATGTCCCACTACATCCCAGTTCCCTCCCAGTCCATCCCAGTTCCCTCCCAGTAAATCCCAATTCCCAACACTTTCCACCCAGTACATCCCAGTTCCCTCCCAGTACATCCCAGTTCCCTCCCAGTACATACCAGTACTTCACAGTTCCCTCCCAGCACATCCCAGTACGTCCCAGTTCCCCTCAGTACATAACACTTCCCTCCCAGTACATCCCAGTACATCCCAGTAGATCCTGGTACATCCCAAATCCCTGCTAGTTCCACCCGGTACAACCCAGTACAAGCCTGTACACCCTACTTCCTCCACGGTACGTCCCAGGACATCCCAGCACATTGTAGTGCCTCCCAGTACATCCCAGTTCCCTCCCAGTACATCCCATTACATTCCAGTGCCTTCCCAGTACATCCCAGTACATCCCAGTTCCATCCCAGTACATACCAGTACTTCACAGTTCCCTCCCAGTACATCCCAGTTCCCTCTAAGTACATCCCAGTACTTCACAGTTCCCTCCCAGCACATCGCAGTTGCCTCTAAGTACATCCCAGTACTTCACAGTTCCCTCCCAGCACATCCCAGTACGTCCCAGTTCCCCTCAGTACATAACACTTCCCTCCCAGTACATACCAGTACATCCCAGTACATACCAGTTCCTTCCCAGTACATAACAGTTACCTCCCAGTACATCCCAGTAGATCCTGGTACATCCCAAATTCCTGCCAGTTCCACCCGGTACAACCCAGTACAAGCCTGTACATCCTAGTTCCTCCACACTACATCCCAGGACATCCCAGGACATTGTAGAGCCTCCCAGTACGTCCCAGTTCCCTCCCAGTACAACCCAGTAGATCCTGGTACGTCCCCGTTCCCCGCACTGTACGTCCCCGTTCCCCGCACTGTACTGGGAGGACAACCGAGCCTGCGCAGTGATTGACATACGGAACGAGCAAGTTTGTACCAATCAGCAGACAGGACAATAATGAATATGTATGAATACGTAAAACATTGATCTACAAATTGTACGGGAAAGGTGCATGAGGTACGCACGCCAGGAGGAGCGATCCCCCGTGCATCCGGCGCCGCGAATAAAGAATGCCTGCTCTTTAATACTAAATTGGTGTTGAGGAGTCGTTTCCGATTTTAACGCGTTTTTCGGTAACACAGGGAGTCAGATCAAGAGAGCCAGAGAACAACAAAACACCGACAGGCTACAGGACAGAGCAGGAGGAATAAAAAAAAAAAAAACGGAGCCAGAGGCAGGCAGAGAGAGGCGGAGAAAGAAAAAGGAGCCACAGGCTACAGGACAGAGAGAGGGAGGACTGAAAAGACGGGGAGGCAGGGAGCCACTCAGAGCGAGATGGAGAAAGAAGGTGCGGGGTGGGGGGGGGCGCAAAAAAAAAAAGTAAATTTTGCAGCAGGTAAGGAAAGAGAGGGGGCCGGGGGAGAGACAGGGAGGGCCCAGGATGCACAAGAGAGGCAACGGGGCCCCAGTGGCCCAGGACTCACCGCGACTCTCGCTCTCAGCGCTGCTGGCACAATTTAGCCGTTCAGATGCTTCTTTCCCCTCCTCTCCTCCCTGCCTCTTCTGCAGCTCCAGACTCTAGGCCGTCCTCCACCTGAAGAGAATACGTGGGTGTCTTACAGCTCTTACCAGATGAGGCTTCCTAGGCACGTAGCCTAGCTCGCCCGTGCTGGAGCTGGGGGCAGGCGCACGGGGCAAGGGGGGCCAGGGGAGGCTGAGGGGGAGCTCTGGTGAGCTGGGGAGTCGGCCATCTTCTGCACCCAGAAGCTGCAGGGGGAAAAGGTCATCATCCTCCTCCTCCTTTCCCTCTTCCCTTCTATCAGCTCCCGGGTAACTCCTAGGGCTGCCCTCACCCGCTCGCCTTTAGCATACCAGAAGCCTGCCTCGGCGGGTCATTTGAAGCTTCCCATCCCACCAGCCCCAGTAGTACAGGCACACAAGGAGACACCCCTGCACCCACCAAAGGCGCTCGCTCACCTCGCCGGCAGCCCTAGGCCTCACCCGACACAGGGAATTGTGTCCGACACACCACCACGCTGCAGCAGGAGCGGAGGAGGGCTTTCCTTACCAGGAAGCAGCAACGAGCACGGCGGCATCACCTCGCAGGCACCGCAGCATCGCAGGGCTGTTACCTGCGGAGAGAGCAATGGGGATCACAGGGACGCCACCGCGCGTGCACGGCTCCCGGGCTCAGTACCCAATTCTGGTCGCTGGGCAGCAGCATTATCTGAATTACTCTTCTCGATTAATACCATCCAGAAACCGTAACTTGGCTGCATCCACAGAGCTTCTATTCCTCTGCACCTTTCCCCCTCGCAGCCCCAGCAGCGCCGTTCATTGCCTCTGCACCAAACAGCAAAGTGTCTCGAGGGAGGAGAAGCAGCACAGCAAACCTGGGGAACAAGGTTGGGTTCCCACCCCCGCAGAATAAGCCCCAGGAACTGCTTGTAGGCATGTGGCATCAGGGTTGTGATCGGGTTTTGGTTTGGTTTTCTTTTTTTTTCCCCCGCCTTCTTTACATAATGTAATAATTGGGGTTGCTTTTCCAAACTACTGAGTTCTGTGGGGATTTTTTGTGCTTTTGCCCTACAAAAAATGGTCATTTTCACTTTCGGTTTTGTGCATGAGAATGGTTGGCGGGTGCTTTTAGGTTGTTGTTCCTTCCCCCCACCCCCTTTTTTTTTTTCCTTTCCAGCCGCACAAATCCAGCTGGAGTTGGCTTTCCCAGAAGCCCCAAGTTGTTTTCTTTCCACCAGAATTCTTCCTGTATTTTCACCCCTCATTGCAGGCCCAGAGTCAAGGGGTTTGAGGTATTTTTGTGCCCAGGCAGCAGCTCCCAGGCTGCATAAGCAGCCCCACAGGGGGAAGTCCCCATTTGAGGGAATCGGCCCCAAATTGGGATGGGAAAGTGAAGAGAAGGAGAAAAAACCCTGAATAACCTGAAAAAGAACACCTACTCCAGCCCACCAAGCACCGGTCACCTTGCCTGACTCACCTCCAGGGCCCACATCACGCTCGGCTCATCGCTTAGCACCCTCAGATCACAAAAAAAAAAAAAGAGTAAAACCCATAATGGAGCCCTATAGCCATCAGTCACATCTTCCCTCCAGTACTACACACAGACTCACCTTCTTACAGCGCTCCCCTGGGCTCTCCTCCGTTGCCCTGCACGACTCATCCATCTGCACCTGGAAAAACAGTGTTACTGAACAAGTCACCTGGAGGCACAGCAACAGCTTAACCATTCCACAGCTCCTGCGCCCACGTAGGAATACCATCTAGAGCCCAACTACAGCCTGCCGTTAAAGGAAATGCATTAAATCAAACGTTAAGCCCTCGCACATACAAGCCGGAACAGCAAAAACACGGCACGCTCGCGCACCCAGGGCGCAGCCCGACGGAGGTCCACGCGCACCTCGCCGGTTTGATGCGGAGCCACCCAGCATCCCTGCGAGCACAGCTGCAGGCGCAACAGCAGTTTCACCTACACCCATCTCGGCGCGCAGCGCTTCTGAAGCTTTAAGCTGAAAGCCCTACCTTGACGCTTGGCCACACTAGAAGCGAGCCGTAGCTAGGACTCCACAGAAACACAGCAACACAAATTGCACACCCACAGCGGCGACAGCCTTGCAACTACTTAGACCAGGAACAACAGAGGAAAGTAAAACGGCTTCATCACCCGCACAGGAAAAGCGGCAGACGGAGGCAAAGGGTCAGCATTCATAGCCCTTACAGAACACAGGCGTTCTCTCTCCTTCCATTCCTAAACCCATCCCTTAGGTCTAAATATCGCAGCCCTGCTGTGGCAATAGCGAGAGCGGGGAACGAGAGCCCTGCCGCCGGCCGTTTGTGCGGCAGGACACAAAAACAGAGGGACATGTTTTGCCACACACAACCCTGAATCTCCTGAAAAGTTATGTTTACCAAAAATAGGCATTTGGAACATATTGCCAAAAACAAAACATTCGGCAATAAAACTTTTATGTGTTTGACACCCGCACATTTTTTGGGAACTTGCTATTTGCTTCCTGGTTTTGCTGGTCTTCCCTCAGAAGTTCTACCTGCAGCCAAGTTATTCCCACCCGCCCGACCGGTTCAAGCATTCACCTTCCTGGTATTACCAGCACATTGAGACACAGGCGAGGAACTTAACTGCTCTTCTAAAACTATCCAAATGACAATTACAGCCCTGAAAGAGGAGTGGAAGAGAAGAACAGGAGAGATCAGGCAGCAAAAATGCTCTGCAGGCTGCTGCCAGCCAACACTGCACTCTTTTGTTAAAGCCACCCCGCCCCCCCAAATGCAAACAAAAAACCCCCCCATGACTTCATGAAGTGCGTGGGTTTTTTTTCTTTTCAGTAGTCCTTTTGGAGCTCATCCCTGTCTCAGCATCTTGTCTTGTCAGAGCATGAAGTGCAGATGATCTGTATCCCGATGACATTTGCATGGGATGAATACATTTTCAGAAATAGACCCGATCCGTGAGACTCCTGTCACCTTTGTGGTTTTAATAATCGTAACTCAATTTTATCGACTGACACACTTGTGAGAAAACTAATTAACTTGAAACGTAGCCTCTCCTCGGGGAAAAAATGTGTTAGACACCAAATGAAACCGATTCAGAGCTCCAAACCACGATGGAGCCGATAGAGCTGTTGTGACTTAGTTTGTATGTTTAATTAATTGGTTAATAACTCTTCTAAGCAGCGCAGAATGAAGAGCTGGACCCAAAGAGGGTGCGCTGCGCTGGATCCAAAAAGCACCCTTCCTCCAGAGACCCGCCTCAGGTGGCGAGTTCGCTCTGGTGCATGCCGGCCTCCCGAACTTCGGGGTCCGATGTGACCGGACCCCCACCTCCGGGGAGGGTCCTCGTACCCTGCCCAACCCTTGCTTTCCCCTGCAGCCCCCGATGCCCCCACGCCACCCCCACAAGCAGCCAAACCGGCTTCTGCTTTTGGCCCCCAAACCAGCTCACTTTGGGACCGGTTCTGAGCCAAAAAGCCCAGCTGCTGAGCCTGTTCTCAAGTCCCAAAAGCGCAGCACTTGACCTCTGCTCCTCAGCCCAAAACCACACCACTTAGTCCCCTCGCTCAGGCCCTCAAAACGCACGACTCGATCTGTTTCAGGGCCCCGGCGTCAGCCACAGGAGCCTGCTCTCAAGGCCCAGGAACAGAAGAGCTGTGCTCTCCACGCTCAGGGACCAAACCAGCTGAACCTGGCTGCGTCCCGGCCCCCTCCGCAGTCCCCACGGGCAACGCTCAGGGCCGCGGAGAGCGCAGCCACCCCGCAGCCCTGCACCCCCACGGCCCACGCGGGCACTGTCGGGGAGGCCTTGGGAACTGAACTGCGCGGGCCCGGCCCCGCACCCCGGCGGGGCAGCCCAGCGCCGGCCCGGCAGCGCTTTCTTCCTGCTCTCGCAGGCCGCGTTTCCCCGGCAGCGCCGGGCCCGCACCCCAACCCCACAGGGGGCCGGGCCCGGCCCGCCTCCAGCAAACCGCGGCGGCAGCAGCCGGGGTCCCTGCCTGCCTCGCGGGCAAGGGGGGACCCGCCCGGCACCGCAGGAGCCCCCGCCGGGGTCGCCGCCGCCGCCGCCCGACCCCGACGAGGAGCAGTCGAGAGCCGGGTGGGGCTGCCCCTACTCCCCGGGGACGGGCACGGGCTCGGCCCCAAAACCCAACCACCGACCCACGACAGCGCTCGGCCCGGGGCCGCTGCTGCCCGCACCCCGCCGCCCCCCCGGGGGCTCCGCGGACCGGGAGACCCCACAGCCCAAACCCGCCGACCCACAGCGCGCCCGGCCATGCGGCTCCTCACCTGCTCTGGCGCGGCTCCGGCTGCCCCACGGCCCGGCACGGAGCCGAACCCGGCCACCGGACCATCCGCCAACCCCCCCAACCCCCGGACGCTCCGGGACGGTTCTCGTCCCTTTTCGCTCTGACGCCTCGAGCCGAGCCGGCCCCGCTCCTCCGAGCTACCGGCGGTGCCCGCTCTGCTGCTCGGGGCCGGGCCCTGTTCTCGCCCGGACGCGAGAAGCCGCTCCGGGGTCTTCTCGGTGCGTCCAGCCCCGTGCCGTGCCGGAGCGGGGAGAGCCGGGTACGAGCGCGGAGCCCTGGGGCAGGGGTTGCCCCAGTGCCGCCGACGGTGTGTGGGGGGGTGTCGTCGTCCCCCGCCCCACGCGGGGGGCGCACACACGGTACACCCGCGGGCAGGGGCATCCCCGGGGAGCCGTGCGGCCGGGCTGCGCCGTAGGAGGGGAAGGTGATGTTGGTTTCCCATTTTCCCCGCAAACTGATCCTCCCCCCCGGCCCCCCTTTCCCGCGCGTTACAGCCCGCGAAAAAGCTTTTAACAACCCGATCGACAACACTCCCTTTATCCCTCTTCCAGCAGCAGCAGCAGCAGCAGCGAGAGATTAAGGCAACTGCAGCAGAGGGGAGGAAGGCAAGGAGAGCCTTTTCAAGCAAGGGCAGGACAAAATGCACGGCGTGGACAGGCACAGGAGAGGCTGCATTATCTGGAAAGCACAACGCCTGCCCAAGGGCAGAAAATAAGGAACGAATTGTTTCCAAGGAGCTGCAGCAGACGAATCACCTTTTTCTTTATTGCACTCCTGCCCTTTGTTATCCAAAGCGATAGGCTTCACCACCGGGCAGAAAATAGCTGCCTAGATTTACACGGACAACCAGAAACAATCAAGCCACCCAGCAAGAAGTTCGCAGCAGAGGTATAACCCATCAGCAGCTAAAACATTTGTTACGCAGGCACAACTAGGCACTAAACAAAGGCTTTCCAACTCTGGAGGTCTAGAACAGGTAGACATTAGCACAGAAGCACAAGGGGCTCCGTCACACTGCACAAATCTCCCCGTGCCTACACACGCACACGTTCAGAAGTTAGTTATCAGAAAACGCCCGACTCAGCCATTTGCCACAGTCACGAGACTCACGAGGTGGGCTCAGAGTTTTAAGGCAAGAAATACCTCCCCCACCCCCCACCAGAGATCTTTCAGGCTCCAGACCTGCCATCTCCCCGCACCAAACGTAACCGGCCAAAGGCTTTCAGGTGACCCAAAACACAGTACACAAAAAATAACCGGGGAGAGCCCTACATTGTGGAAAAGCGAACGATGCCCGACCGGGGCTTCTCTGCGGGGCCCGGCCCCCGCCCCGCCCCCGGCCCGACCCGCACGGAGATACCCCCCGGCCCGCGCCAGGCCTCACCTCACACGGAGACCCACCCGCTGCCCGAACTCACCCACCAGCGCTCTCCGGCCCCCGGACACGGCCGCGCTGCTCTCTCAGGCGGCTGCCGCAGGCGAGGCTCGGGCACCGCCAGGCCTCCAGGCGTCCCGAGGGGCTGCCGGCCACCGCAGGGGATGGCTGCCGGCGGCCGGACCGCCGCGGCGCTCCCCGCCCAGCTCCGAGCAGGCTCCGCCGGCCGCGGGCTTCCCACGCCGGGCCGCAGAGGGGCCCCGGCACCGCACAGGGACGCCTCGCGACCCGGCCGCCACACGCACCGGCCCTTCGGCCTCCACACGCACCGCTCCCGCCCCCGCTCCGACGCGCACGCGCCACCGGAAGCCCGAGCCCCGCGGGGCGGCCCTTAAAGGGCGGCCGGAAGGAACGGCCCCCACCGGCCCCGCCACCGCGCCCAGCCGGTGAGCGCCAGCGCCCCCTGCTGGCCGGGCCGCGCTCAGCTCGCGAGGGCGCCGAGGGCCGGGCGGGGCGGGACGCGCCGGCTCGGGGCCAGCGCCTTCTCGGGGCGAGCGGGAAACCCCTGCGGGCCCCGGTCACGGCCGGGCAGAGCCGCGCGCCCTCCGAGAGCTGCTGAACGCGGCTGCCGCTCGTGACACATACCGAGCCGTCTGCGACGGGAGCGGGCAGAGGAGGAAGGGGCCGGCGGCCGCGGGGCCCTGGCCCCAGGCGGGGGGGGGGGGGGCTGGGGCCCGGGGGGCCGCCCCCCTACTCACAGTTCCCTCACAGTTCCCTCACAGTTCCCTCACAGTTCCTTCCCAGTACATAACAGTTACCTCCCAGTACATCCCAGTACATCCCAGTAGATCCTGGTACATCCCAAATCCCTGCCAGTTCCACCCGGTACAACCCAGTACAAGCCTGTACATCCTAGTTCCTCCACGGTACATCCCAGGGCATCCCCGCACATTGTAGTGCCTCCCAGTACATCCCAGGTCCCTCCCAGTACTGGGAGGGACCTGGGATGTACTGGGAGGGAACTGGGATGTACTGGGAGGGACCTGGGATGTACTGGGAGGGAACTGGGATGTACTGGGATGTAATGGGACGGAACTGGGATGTATTGGGAGGCACTGGGAAAGAAGTGGTAGCGAACCGGGAGGGAATTGGGATGTACGGGGATGAACTGGTAGGAAACTGGGATGTACTGGCATGGAACGGGGATGTATTGGGATGTACAGGAACGGAACTGGAATGTACTGCGATGTACTGGGATGTACTGGGAGCAAATTGGAATTTACTGGGATGTACTGGGAGGAAACTGGGATATACTGGGTGGAAACTGGAATATACTGGGAGGCACTGGGAGGGAAGTGGGTGTCAACTGGGAAATTCCAGTTTCCTCCCAGTACATCCCAGTTCCCTACCAGTGCAGCCCAGTACATCCCATTTCCCGCCCAGTCCGTCCCAGTTACCTCCCAGTCCGTCCCAGTTCCCTCCCAGTACATCCCAGTTCCCTCACAGTTCACACACAGTTCACTCCCAGTTCCATTCCAGTACATCCCAGTACATGCCAGTTGGCTCCCAGTTTCCTCTAAGTACATCCCAGTACTTCAAAGTTCCATCCCAGTACATCCCAGTTCCCTCCCACTCCGTCCCAGTACATCCCAGCTCCCTCCCAGTACATCCTACTACATACCAGTTCCCTCCCAGTTCACTCCCAGTACACAACAGTTACCTCCCAGTACGTCCCAGTTCCCTCCCAGTACGTCCCAGTACATCCCAGTTCCGTCCCAGTTCCCTAGCAGTGCGTCCTAGTTCCCTCCCAGTACGTCCCAGTTCCCTCTTAGTCCATTCCAGTTCCCTCCAGTATATCCCAGTACATCCCAGTTCCCTCCAGTACATCTCAGTTCCCTCACAGTTCACACACAGTTCACTCCCAGTTCCATTCCAGTACATCCCAGTACATGCCAGTTCCCTCCCAGTACATCACACTACATCCCAGTTCCCTCCCAGTTCCTGCTAAGTACACCCCAGTACTTCACAGTTCCCTCCCAGCACATCCCAGTACGCCCCAGTTCCGCTCAGTACATAACACTTCCCTCCCAGTACATACCAGTACATCCCAGTGTCCTCACAGTACGTCCCAGTTCCCTCCCAGTACATCCCAGTTCCCTCCCAGTCCGTCCCAATCCCCTCCCAGTACATCCCAGTTCCCTCCCAGTATGTCCCAGTACATCCCAGTTCCCTCCCAGTAAATCCCAGTTCCCTCCCAGTTCCCTCCCACTACATCCCAGTTCCCTCCCAGTACATACCAGTTCCCTCCCAGTACATCCCAGTACATCCTGGTACATCCCAGTTCCCACCCAGTACATCCTACTACATACCAGTTCACTCCCAGTACATCCCAGTTCCCTCCCAGTACATCCCAGTTCCCTCCCTGTTCCTTCCCAGTACATAACAGTTACCTCCCAGTACATCCCAGTAGATCCTGGTACATCCCAAATCCTTGCCAGTTCCACCCGGTACAACCCAGTACAAGCCTGTACATCCTAGTTCCTCCACGGTACATCCCAGGGCATCCCCGCACATTGTAGTGCCTCCCAGTACATCCCAGTTCCCTCCCAGTACTGGGAGGGAACTGGGATGTACTGGGAGGGAACTGGGACGTACTGGGAGGGACCTGGGATGTACTGGGATGTAATGGGACGGAACTGGGATGTATTGGGAGGCACTGGGAAAGAAGTGGTAGTGAACCGGGAGGGAATTGGGATGTACGGGGATGAACTGGTAGGAAACTGGGATGTACTGGCATGGAACGGGGATGTATTGGGATGGACAGGAACGGAACTGGAATGTACGGCGATGTATTGGCATGTACTGAGAGGAAACTGGGATTTACTGGGATGTACTGGGAGGAAACTGGGATATACTGGGAGGAAACTGGGAGGGAAGTGGGTGTCAACTGGGACATTCCAGTTTCCTCCCAGTACATCCCAGTTCCCTACCAGTGCAGCCCAGTACATCCCAGATCCCTCCCAGTACATCCCAGTTCCCTCCCAGTACATCCCAGTTCCCTCCCAGTTCACACACAGTTCACTCCCAGTTCCATTCCAGTACATCCCAGTACATGCCAGTTGCCTCCCAGTTTCCTCTAAGTACATCCCAGTACTTCAAAGTTCCCTCCCACTACATCCCAGTACGTCCCAGTTCCCCCTTGGTACATAACACTTCCCTCCCAATACATCCAAGTTCCCTCCCAGTACATCCCAATCCCCTCCCAGTACATCCCAGTTCCTTGCCAGTATGTCCCAGTACATCCCAGTTCCCTCCCAGTACATACCAGCTCCCTCCCAGTACATACCAGTTCCCTCCCACTACATCCCAGTTCCCTCCCAGTACATACCAGTTCCCTCCCAGTACATCCTGGTACATCCTGGTACATCCCAGTTCCCACCCAGTACATCCTACTACATACCAGTTCCCTCCCAGTTCACTCCCAGTACATCCCAGTACTTCACAGTTCCATCCCAGTACATCCCAGTACATCCCAGTACGCACCAGTTCCCCTCAGTACATAACACTTCCCTCCCAGTACATAACAGTACATCCCAGTGTCCTCACACTACGTCCCAGTTCCCTCCCAGTACATCCCAGTTACCTCCCAGTACATCCCAGTACATCCCAGTAGATCCTGGTACACCCCAAATCCCTGCTAGTTCCACCCGGTACAACCCAGTACAAGCCTGTACATCCTAGTTCCTCCACGGTACATCCCAGGACATCCCCGCACATTGTAGTGCCTCCCAGTACATCCCAGTTCCCTCCCAGTACTGGGAGGGACCTGGGATGTACTGGGAGGGAACTGGGATGTACTGGGAGGGAACTGGGACGTACTGGGAGGGACCTGGGATGTACTGGGAGGGAACTGGGATGTACTGGGATGTAATGGGACGGAACTGGGATGTATTGGGAGGCACTGGGAAAGAAGTGGTAGCGAACCGGGAGGGACTTGGGATGTACGGGGATGAACTGGTAGGGAACTGGGATGTACTGGCATGGAACGGGGATGTATTGGGATGTACAGGAACGGAACTGGAATGTACTGGGATGTACTGGGAGCGAACTGGGATTTACTGGGATGTACTGGGAGGAAACTGGGATATACTGGGAGGAAACTGGGAGGGAAGTGGGTGTCAACTGGAACATTCCAGTTTCCTCCCAGTGCATCCCAGTTCCCTACCAGTGCATCCCAGTCCGTCCCAGTTCCCTCCCAGTCCGTCCCAGATCCCTCCCAGTTCCCTCCCAGTACATCCTACTACATACCAGTTCCCTCCCAGTTCACTCCCAGTACACAACAGTTACCTCCCAGTACGTCCCAGTACATCCCAGTACGTCCCAGTACATCCCAGTTCCGTCCCTGTTTCCGAACAGTGCGTCCGAGTTCCCTCCCAGTACGTCCCAGTTCCCTCTTATTCCATTCCAGTTCCCTCCAGGATATCCCAGTACATCCCAGTTCCCTCCAGTACATCTCAGTTCTCTCCCATTTCCCTCCAAGTACATCGCAGTTCCCTCCCAGTTCACTCCCAGTACATAACACTTCCCTCCAGTACATCCCAGTACATCCCAGTAGATCCTGGTACACCCCAAATCCCTGCTAGTTCCACCCGGTACAACCCAGTACAAGCCTGTACATCCTAGTTCCTCCACAGTACATCCCAGGGCATCCCCGCACATTGTAGTGCCTCCCAGTACATCCCAGCTCCCTCCCAGTACTGGGAGGGACCTGGGATGTACTGGGAGGGAACTGGGATGTACTGGGATGTAATGGGATGGAACTGGGATGTATTGGGAGGCACTGGGAAAGAAGTGGTAGTGAACCGGGAGGGAATTGGGATGTACGGGGATGAACTGGTAGGAAACTGGGATGTACTGGAATGGAACGGGGATGTATTGGGATGTACAGGAACGGAACTGGAATGTACGGCGATGTATTGGCATGTACTGGGAGCGAGCTGGGATTTACTGGGATGTACTGGGAGGAAACTGGGATATACTGGGAGGAAACTGGGATATACTGGGAGGAAACTGGGAGGGAAGTGGGTGTCAACTGGGACATTCCAGTTTCCTCCCAGTACATCCCAGTTCCCTACCAGTGCAGCGCAGTACATCCCAGTTCCCTCCCAGTCCGTCCCAATCCCCTCCCAGTACATCCCAGTTCCCTGCCAGTATGTCCCAGTACATCCCAGTTCCCTCCCAGTACATCCCAGTTCCCTCCCAGTACATACCAGTTCCCTCCCGGTACATCCTGGTACATCCCAGTTCCCTCCCAGTACATCCCAGTTCCCTCCCAGTTCACTCCCAGTACACAACAGTTACCTCCCAGTACATCCCAGTAGATCCTGGTACATCCCAAATCCCTGCCAGTTCCACCCGGTACAACCCAGTACAGCCTGTACATCCTAGTTCCTCCACGGTACATCCCAGGGCATCCCCGCACATTGTAGTGCCTCCCAGTACATCCCAGATCCCTCCCAGTACATCCCAGATCCCTCCCAGTCTGTCCCAGTACGTCCCAGTACATCCCAGTTCCCTCCCAGTACATCCCAGTTCCCTCACAGTTCACACACAGTTCACTCCCAGTTCCATTCCAGTACATCCCAGTACATGCCACTTTCCTCCAAGTAAATCCCAGTACCCTCCCACTACATTCAAGTTCCCTCCCACTTCCCTCTAAGTACATCCCAGTACTTCACAGTTCACTCCCAGTACATCCCAGTTCCCCCTCGGTACATAACAATTCCCTCCCAGTACACCCGAGTACATCCCAGTTCACTCCCAGTATGTCCCACTACATCCCAGTTCCCTCCCAGTCCATCCCAGTTCCCTCCCAGTAAATCCCAATTCCCAACACTTTCCACCCAGTACATCCCAGTTCCCTCCCAGTACATCCCAGTTCCCTCTAAGTACATCCCAGTACTTCACAGTTCCCTCCCAGTTCACTCCCAGTACACAACAGTTACCTCCCAGTACATCCCAGTACATCCTAGTAGATACTAGGACATTTCAAATCCCTGCCAGTTCCACCCGGTACAACCGAGTACAAGCCTGTACATCCTAGTTCCTCCACAGTACATCCCTGTGCATCCCCGCACATTGTAGTGCCTTCCAGTACATCCCAGGTCCCTCCCAGTTCACTCCCAGTACAAAACAGTTACCTCCCAGTACATCCCAGTACATCCCAGTAGATCCTGGTACATCCCAAATCCCTGCCAGTTCCACCCGGTACAACCCAGTACAAGCCTGTACATCCTAGTTCCTCCACGGTACATCCCAGGACATCCCCGCACATTGTAGTGCCTCCCAGTACATCCCAGCTCCCTCCCAGTACTGGGAGGGAACTGGGACGTACTGGGAGGGAACTGGGATGTACTGGGAGGGAACTGGGATGTACTGGGATGTAATGGGACGGAACTGGGATGTATTGGGAGGCACTGGGAAAGAAGTGGTAGTGAACCGGGAGGGAATTGGGATGTACGGGGATGAACTGGTAGGAAACTGGGATGTACTGGCATGGAACGGGGATGTATTGGGATGTACAGGAACAGAACTGGAGTGTACAGCGATGTATTGGCATGTACTGGCAGCGAGCTGGGATTTACTGGGATGTACTGGGAGGAAACTGGGATATACTGGGAGGAAACTGGGATATACTGGGAGGCATTGGGAGGGAAGTGGGTGTCAACTGGGACATTCCAGTTTCCTCCCAGTACATCCCAGTTGCCTACCAGTGCAGCCGAGTACATCCCAGTTCCCTCCCAGTCCGTCCCAATCCCCTCCCAGTACATCCCAGTTCCCTGCCAGTATGTCCCAGTACATCCCAGTTCCCTCCCAGTACATACCAGTTCCCTCCCAGTACATCCCAGTTCCCTCCCAGTTCCCTCCCACAACATCCCAGTACATCCCAGTTCCCTCCCAGTACATACCAGTTCCCTCCCAGTACATCCCAGTTCCCTCCCGGTACATCCCAGTTCCCACCCAGTACATCCTACTACATACCAGTTCCCTCCCAGTTCACTCCCAGTACATCCCAGTACTTCACAGTTCCATCCCAGTACATCCCAGTACGCACCGGTTCCCCTCTGTACATAACACTTCCCTCCCAGTACATAACAGTACATCCCAGTGTCCTCACAGTACGTCCCAGTTCCCTCCCAGTACATCCCAGTTCCCTACCAGTACGTCCCAGTTCCCTCCCAGTTCACTCCCAGTACATAACAGTTACCTCCCAGTACATCCCAGTACATCCCAGTACATCCTGGTACATCCCAAATCCCTGCCAGTTCCACCCGGTACAACCCAGTACAAGCCTGTACATCCTAGTTCCTCCACGGTACATCCCAGGACATCCCCGCACATTGTAGTGCCTCCCAGTACATCCCAGCTCCCTCCCAGTACTGGGAGGGAACTGGGACGTACTGGGAGGGAACTGGGATGTACTGGGATGTAATGGGACGGAACTGGGATGTATTGGGAGGCACTGGGAAAGAAGTGGTAGTGAACCGGGAGGGAATTGGGATGTACGGGGATGAACTGGTAGGAAACTGGGATGTACTGGCATGGAACGGGGATGTATTGGGATGGACAGGAACGGAACTGGAATGTACTGCGATGTATTGGGATGTACTGGCAGCGAGCTGGGATTTACTGGGATGTACTGGGAGGAAACTGGGATATACTGGGAGGAAACTGGGATATACTGGGAGGCATTGGGAGGGAAGTGGGTGTCAACTGGGACATTCCAGTTTCCTCCCAGTACATCCCAGTTCCCTACCAGTGCAGCCCAGTACATCCCAGTTCCCTCCCAGTCCGTCCCAATCCCCTCCCAGTACATCCCAGTTCCCTGCCAGTATGTCCCAGTACATCCCAGTTCCCTCCCAGTACATACCAGTTCCCTCCCAGTACATCCCAGTTTCCTCCCAGTTCCCTCCCACTACATCCCAGTACATCCCAGTTCCCTCCCAGTACATACCAGTTCCCTCCCAGTACATCCCAGTTCCCTCCCGGTACATCCCAGTTCCCACCCAGTACATCCTACTACATACCAGTTCCCTCCCAGTTCACTCCCAGTACATCCCAGTACTTCACAGTTCCCTCCCAGTACATCCCAGTACGTCCCAGTTCCCCTCAGTACATAACACTTCCCTCCCAGTACATACCAGTACATCCCAGTGTCCTCACAGTACGTCCCAGTTCCCTCCCAGTACATCCCAGTTCCCTACCAGTACATCCCAGTTCCCTCCCTGTTCCTTCCCAGTACATAACAGTTACCTCCAAGTACATCCCAGTAGATCCTGGTACATCCCAAATCCCTGCCAGTTCCACCCGGTACAACCCAGTACAAGCCTGTACATCCTAGTTCCTCCACAGTACATCCCAGGGCATCCCCGCACATTGTAGTGCCTCCCAGTACATCCCAGTTCCCTCCCAGTACTGGGAGGGACACATCCCAGTTCCCTCCCAGTACTGGGAGGGACCTGGGATGTACTGGGAGGGACCTGGGATTAACTGGGAGGGAACTGGGATGTACTGGGATGTAATGGGACGGAACTGGGATGTAATGGGACGGAACTGGGAAAGAAGTGGTAGTGAACCGGGAGGGAACTGGGATGTACGGGGATGAACTGGTAGGGAACTGGGATGTACTGGCATGGAACGGGGATGTATTGGGATGTACAGGAACAGAACTGGAATGTACAGCGATGTATTGGCATGTACTGGCAGCGAGCTGGGATTTACTGGGATGTACTGGGAGGAAACTGGGATATACTGGGAGGAAACTGGGATATACTGGGAGGCATGGGGAGGGAAGTGGGTGTCAACTGGGACATTCCACTTTCCTCCCAGTACACCCCAGTTCCCTACCAGTGCAGCCCAGTACATCCCAGTTCCCTCCCAGTCCGTCCCAATCCCCTCCCAGTACATCCCAGTTCCCTGCCAGTATGTCCCAGTACATCCCAGTTCCCTCCCAGTACATACCAGTTCCCTCCCAGTACATCCCAGTACATCCTGGTACATCCCAGTTCCCACCCAGTACATCCTACTACATACCAGTTCCCTCCCAGTTCACTCCCAGTACATCCCAGTACTTCACAGTTCCCTCCCAGTACATCCCAGTACGTCCCAGTTCCCCTCAGTACATAACACTTCCCTCCCAGTACATACCAGTACATCCCAGTGTCCTCACAGTACGTCCCAGTTCCCTCCCAGTACATCCCAGTTCCCTCCCAGTACATCCCAGTTCCCTACCAGTACATCCCAGTTACCTCCCTGTTCCTTCCCAGTACATCCCAGTTCCCTCCCAGAACATCCCAGTAGATCCTGGTACATCCCAAATCCCTGCCAGTTCCACCCGGTACAACCCAGTACAAGCCTGTACATCCTAGTTCCTCCACGGTACATCCCAGGGCATCCCTGCACATTGTAGTGCCTCCCAGTACATCCCAGTTCCCTCCCAGTACTGGGAGGGACCTGGGATGTACTGGGAGGGACCTGGGACGTACTGGGAGGGAACTGGGATGTACTGGGATGTAATGGGACGGAACTGGGATGTATTGGGAGGCACTGGGAAAGAAGTGGTAGTGAACCGGGAGGGAATTGGGATGTACGGGGATGAACTGGTAGGAAACTGGGATGTACTGGCATGGAACGGGGATGTATTGGGATGTACAGGAACGGAACTGGAATGTACAGCGATGTATTGGCATGTACTGGCAGCCAGCTGGGATTTACTGGGATGTACTGGGAGGAAACTGGGATATACTGGGAGGAAACTGGGATATACTGGGAGGCATTGGGAGGGAAGTGGGTGTCAACTGGGACATTCCAGTTTCCTCCCAGTACATCCCAGTTCCCTACCAGTGCAGCCCAGTACATCCCAGTTCCCTCCCAGTCCGTCCCAATCCCCTCCCAGTACATCCCAGTTCCCACCCAGTACATCCTACTACATACCAGTTCCCTCCCAGTTCACTCCCAGTACATCCCCGTACTTCACAGTTCCCTCCCAGTACATCCCAGTACGTCCCAGTTCCCCTCAGTACATAACACTTCCCTCCCAGTACATACCAGTACATCCCAGTGTCCTCACAGTAAGTCCCAGTTCCCTCCCAGTACATCCCAGTTCCCTCCCAGTATATCCCAGTTCCCTCCCTGTTCCTTCCCAGTACATAACAGTTACCTCCCAGTACATCCCAGTAGATCCTGGTACATCCCAAATCCCTGCCAGTTCCACCCGGTACAACCCAGTACAAGCCTGTACATCCTAGTTCCTCCACAGTACATCCCAGGGCATCCCCGCACATTGTAGTGCCTCCCAGTACATCCCAGGTCCCTCCCAGTACTGGGAGGGACCTGGGATGTACTGGGAGGGACCTGGGATGTACTGGGAGGGAACTGGGATGTGCTGGGATGTAATGGGACGGAACTGGGATGTAATGGGATGGAACTGGGTAAGAAGTGGTAGTGAACCGGGAGGGAATTGGGATGTACGGGGATGAACTGGTAGGGAACTGGGATGTACTGGCATGGAACGGGGATGTATTGGGATGTACAGGAACGGAACTGGAATGTACTGCGATGTACTGGGATGTATGGGAGCAAACTGGGATTTACTGGGATGTACTGGGAGGAAACTGGGATATACTGGGAGGCACTGGGAGGGAAGTGGGTGTCAACTGGGACATTCCAGTTTCCTCCCAGTACATCCCAGTTCCCTACCAGTGCAGCCCAGTACATCCCAGATCCCTCCCAGTACATCCCAGTTCCCTCCCCGTCCGTCCCAGTACATCCCAGTACATCCCAGTTCCCTCACAGTACATCCCAGTTCCCTCACAGTTCACACACAGTTCACTCCCAGTTCCATTCCAGTACAGCCCAGTACATGCCACTTTCCTCCAAGTAAACCCCAGCTCCCTCCCACTACATCCAAGTTCCCTCCCACTTCCCTCTAAGTACATCCCAGTACTTCACAGTTCACTCCCAGTACATCCCAGTTCCCCCTCGGTACATAACAGTTCCCTCCCAGTACACCCCAGCACATCCCAGTTCCCTCCCAGTATGTCCCACTACATCCCAGTTCCCTCCCAGTCCATCCCAGTTCCCTCCCAGTAAATCCCAATTCCCAACACTTTCCACCCAGTACATCCCAGTTCCCTCCCAGTACATACCAGTTCCCTCCCAGTACATCCCAGTACTTCACAGTTCCCTCCCAGTTCACTCCCAGTTCCCTCCCAGTACATCCCAGTTCCCTCTAAGTACATCCCAATACTTCATAGTTCCCTCCCAGCACGTCCCAGTACGTCCCAGTTCCCCTCAGTACATAACACTTCCCTCCCAGTACATACCAGTACATCCCAGTGTCCTCACAGTACATCCCAGTTCCCTCCCAGTACATCCCAGTTCTCTCCCAGTTCACTCCCAGTACACAACAGTTACCTCCCAGTACATCCCAGTACATCCTAGTAGATCCTAGGACATTTCAAATCCCTGCCAGTTCCATTCGGTACAACCCGGTACAAGCCTGTACATCCTAGTTCCTCCACGGTACATCCCAGGGCATCCCCGCACATTGTAGTGCCTCCCAGTACATCCCAGGTCCCTCCCAGTACTGGGAGGCATGGGGATACTGGGAGGCATGGGGAGGGAAGTGAGTGTCAACTGGGACATTCCAGTTTCCTCCCAGTACACCCCAGTTCCCTACCAGTGCAGCCCAGTACATCCCAGTTCCCTCCCAGTCCGTCCCAATCCCCTCCCAGTACATCCCAGTTCCCTGCCAGTATGTCCCAGTACATCCCAGTTCCCTCCCAGTACATACCAGTTCCCTCCCAGTACATCCCAGTACATCCTGGTACATCCCAGTTCCCACCCAGTACATCCTACCACATACCAGTTCCCTCCCAGTTCACTCCCAGTACATCCCAGTACTTCACAGTTCCATCCCAGTACATCCCAGTACGCACCGGTTCCCCTCTGTACATAACACTTCCCTCCCAGTACATAACAGTACATCCCAGTGTCCTCACAGTACGTCCCAGTTCCCTCCCAGTACATCCCAGTTCCCTACCAGTACGTCCCAGTTCCCTCCCAGTTCACTCCCAGTACATAACAGTTACCTCCCAGTACATCCCAGTACATCCCAGTAGATCCTGGTACATGCCAAATCCCTGCTAGTTCCACCCGGTACAACCCAGTACAAGCCTGTACATCCTAGTTCCTCCACAGTACATCCCAGGGCATCCCCGCACATTGTAGTGCCTCCCAGTACATCCCAGTTCCCTCCCAGTACTGGGAGGGAACTGGGATGTACTGGGAGGGAACTGGGACGTACTGGGAGGGACCTGGGATGTACTGGGATGTAATGGGACGGAACTGGGATGTATTGGGACGGAACTGGGAAAGAAGTGGTAGTGAACAGGGAGGGAATTGGGATGTACGGGGATGAACTGCTAGGAAACTGGGATGTACTGGCATGGAACGGGGATGTATTGGGATGGACAGGAACGGAACTGGAATGTACAGCGATGTATTGGCATGTACTGGCAGCGAGCTGGGATTTACTGGGATGTACTGGGAGGAAACTGGGATATACTGGGAGGAAACTGGGATATACTGGGAGGCATTGGGAGGGAAGTGGGTGTCAACTGGGACATTCCAGTTTCCTCCCAGTACATCCCAGTTCCCTACCAGTGCAGCCCAGTACATCCCAGTTCCCTCCCAGTCCGTCCCAATCCCCTCCCAGTACATCCCAGTTCCCTGCCAGTATGTCCCAGTACATCCCAGTTCCCTCCCAGTACATACCAGTTCCCTACCAGTACATCCCAGTTACCTCCCTGTTCCTTCCCAGTACATAACAGTTACCTCCCAGTACATCCCAGTAGATCCTGGTACATCCCAAATCCCTGCCAGTTCCACCCGGTACAACCCAGTACAAGCCTGTACATCCTAGTTCCTCCACAGTACATCCCAGGGCATCCCCGCACATTGTAGTGCCTCCCAGTACATCCCAGTTCCCTCCCAGTACTGGGAGGGACCTGGGATGTACTGGGAGGGAACTGGGATGTACTGGGAGGGACCTGGGATGTACTGGGATGTAATGGGACGGAACTGGGATGTAATGGGACGGAACTGGGAAAGAAGTGGTAGTGAACCGGGAGGGAATTGGGATGTACTGGCATGGAACGAGGATGTATTGGGATGGACAGGAACAGAACTGGAATGTACAGCGATGTATTGGCATGTACTGGCAGCGAGCTGGGATTTACTGGGATGTACTGGGAGGAAACTGGGATATACTGGGAGGAAACTGGGATATACTGGGAGGCATTGGGAGGGAAGTGGGTGTCAACTGGGACATTCCAGTTTCCTCCCAGTACATCCCAGTTCCCTACCAGTGCAGCCCAGTACATCCCAGTTCCCTCCCAGTCCGTCCCAATCCCCTCCCAGTACATCCCAGTTCCCTGCCAGTATGTCCCAGTACATCCCAGTTCCCTCCCAGTACATACCAGTTCCCTCCCAGTACATCCCAGTTTCCTTCCAGTTCCCTCCCACTACATCCCAGTACATCCCAATTCCCTCCCAGTACATACCAGTTCCCTCCCACTACATCCCAGTTCCCTCCCGGTACATCCCAGTTCCCACCCAGTACATCCTACTACATACCAGTTCCCTCCCAGTTCACTCCCAGTACATCCCAGTACTTCACAGTTCCCTCCCAGTACATCCCAGTACGTCCCAGTTCCCCTCAGTACATAACACTTCCCCCCCAGTACATAACAGTACATCCCAGTGTCCTCACAGTACGTCCCAGTTCCCTCACAGTACATCCCAGTTCCCTACCAGTACATCCCAGTTACCTCCCTGTTCCTTCCCAGTACATAACAGTTACCTCCCAGTACATCCCAGTAGATCCTGGTACATCCCAAATCCCTGCCAGTTCCACCCGGTACAACCCAGTACAAGCCTGTACATCCTAGTTCCTCCACGGTACATCCCAGGACATCCCCGCACATTGTAGTGCCTCCCAGTACATCCCAGTTCCCTCCCAGTACTGGGAGGGACCTGGGATGTACTGGGAGGGAACTGAGATGTACTGGGAGGAAACTGGGACGGAACTGGGATGTATTGGGAGGCACTGGGAAAGAAGTGGTAGTGAACCGGGAGGGAATTGGGATGTACGGGGATGAACTGGTAGGAAACTGGGATGTACTGGCATGGAACGGGGATGTATTGGGATGTACAGGAACGGAACTGGAATGTACTGCGATGTACTGGGATGTACTGGGAGCGAACTGGGATTTACTGGGATGTACTGGGAGGAAACTGGGATATACTGGGAGGAAACTGGGATATACTGGGAGGCATTGGGAGGGAAGTGGGTGTCAACTGGGACATTCCAGTTTCCTCCCAGTACATCCCAGTTCCCTACCAGTGCAGCCCAGTACATCCCAGTTCCCTCCCAGTCCGTCCCAATCCCCTCCCAGTACATCCCAGTTCCCTGCCAGTATGTCCCAGTACATCCCAGTTCCCTCCCAGTACATACCAGTTCCCTCCCAGTACATCCCAGTACATCCTGGTACATCCCAGTTCCCACCCAGTACATCCTACTACATACCAGTTCCCTCCCAGTTCACTCCCAGTACATCCCAGTACTTCACAGTTCCCTCCCAGTACATCCCAGTACGTCCCAGTTCCCCTCAGTACATAACACTTCCCTCCCAGTACATACCAGTACATCCCAGTGTCCTCACAGTACGTCCCAGTTCCCTCACAGTACATCCCAGTTCCCTACCAGTACATCCCAGTTCCCTCCCTGTTCCTTCCCAGTACATAACAGTTACCTCCCAGTACATCCCAGTAGATCCTGGTACATCCCAAATCCCTGCCAGTTCCACCCGGTACAACCCAGTACAAGCCTGTACATCCTAGTTCCTCCACAGTACATCCCAGGGCATCCCCGCACATTGTAGTGCCTCCCAGTACATCCCAGTTCCCTCCCAGTACTGGGAGGGACCTGGGATGTACTGGGGGGGACCTGGGATGTACTGGGAGGGAACTGGGATGTACTGGGATGTAATGGGACGGAACTGGGATGTAATGGGACGGAACTGGGAAAGAAGTGGTAGTGAACCGGGAGGGAATTGGGATGTACGGGGATGAACTGGTAGGGAACTGGGATGTACTGGCATGGAACGGGGATGTATTGGGATGTACAGGAACAGAACTGGAATGTACAGCGATGTATTGGCATGTACTGGCAGCGAGCTGGGATTTACTGGGATGTACTGGGAGGAAACTGGGATATACTGGGAGGAAACTGGGATATACTGGGAGGAACCTGGGAGGGAAGTGGGTGTCAACTGGGACATTCCAGTTTCCTCCCAGTACATCCCAGTTCCCTACCAGTGCAGCCCAGTACATCCCAGATCCCTCCCAGTCCCTCCCAGTACATCCCAGTACATCCCAGTTCCCTCACAGTACATCCCAGTTCCCTCCCAGTTCACACACAGTTCACTCCCAGTTCCATTCCAGTACATCCCAGTACATGCCAGTTGCCTCCCAGTTTCCTCTAAGTACATCCCAGTACTTTAAAGTTCCCTCCCAGTACATCCCAGTTCCCTCACAGTACATCCCAGTACTTCACAGTTCACTCCCACTACATCCCAGTACGTCCCAGTTCCCCCTTGGTACATAACACTTCCCTCCCAATACATCCAAGTTCCCTCCCAGTACATCCCAATCCCCTCCCAGTACATCCCAGTTCCCTGCCAGTATGTCCCAGTACATCCCAGTTCCCTCCCAGTACATACCAGTTCCCTCCCAGTACATCCCAGTTCCCTCCCAGTTCCCTCCCACTACATCCCAGTTCCCTCCCAGTACATACCAGTTCCCTCCCAGTACATCCCAGTACATCCTGGTACATCCCAGTTCCCACCCAGTACATCCTACTACATACCAGTTCCCTCCCAGTTCACTCCCAGTACATCCCAGTACTTCACAGTTCCATCCCAGTACATCCCAGTACGCACCAGTTCCCCTCAGTACATAACACTTCCTTCCCAGTACATAACAGTACATCCCAGTGTCCTCACAGTACGTCCCAGTTCCCTCACAGTACATCCCAGTTCCCTCCCAGTTCAATCCCAGTACATAACAGTTACCTCCCAGTACATCCCAGTACATCCCAGTAGATCCTGGTACATCCCAAATCCCTGCCAGTTCCACCCGGTACAACCCAGTACAAGCCTGTACATCCTAGTTCCTCCACAGTACATCCCAGGGCATCCCCGCACATTGTAGTGCCTCCCAGTACATCCCAGTTCCCTCCCAGTACTGGGAGGGACCTGGGATGTACTGGGAGGGAACTGGGACGTACTGGGAGGGAACTGGGATGTACTGGGATGTAATGGGACGGAACTGGGATGTATTGGGAGGCACTGGGAAAGAAGTGGTAGTGAACCGGGAGGGAATTGGGATGTACGGGGATGAACTGGTAGGAAACTGGGATGTACTGGCATGGAACGGGGATGTATTGGGATGTACAGGAACGGAACTGGAATGTACTGCGATGTACTGGGATGTACTGGGAGCGAACTGGGATTTACTGGGATGTACTGGGAGGAAACTGGGATATACTGGGAGGAAACTGGGATATACTGGGAGGCATTGGGAGGGAAGTGGGTGTCAACTGGGACATTCCAGTTTCCTCCCAGTACATCCCAGTTCCCTACCAGTGCAGCCCAGTACATCCCAGTTCCCTCCCAGTCCGTCCCAATCCCCTCCCAGTACATCCCAGTTCCCTGCCAGTATGTCCCAGTACATCCCAGTTCCCTCCCAGTACATACCAGTTCCCTCCCAGTACATCCCAGTACATCCTGGTACATCCCAGTTCCCACCCAGTACATCCTACTACATACCAGTTCCCTCCCAGTTCACTCCCAGTACATCCCAGTACTTCACAGTTCCCTCCCAGTACATCCCAGTACGTCCCAGTTCCCCTCAGTACATAACACTTCCCTCCCAGTACATACCAGTACATCCCAGTGTCCTCACAGTACGTCCCAGTTCCCTCCCAGTACATCCCAGTTCCCTACCAGTACATCCCAGTTCCCTCCCTGTTCCTTCCCAGTACATAACAGTTACCTCCCAGTACATCCCAGTAGATCCTGGTACATCCCAAATCCCTGCCAGTTCCACCCGGTACAACCCAGTACAAGCCTGTACATCCTAGTTCCTCCACAGTACATCCCAGGGCATCCCCGCACATTGTAGTGCCTCCCAGTACATCCCAGTTCCCTCCCAGTACTGGGAGGGACCTGGGATGTGCTGGGAGGGACCTGGGATGTACTGGGAGGGAACTGGGATGTACTGGGATGTAATGGGACGGAACTGGGATGTAATGGGACGGAACTGGGAAAGAAGTGGTAGTGAACCGGGAGGGAATTGGGATGTACGGGGATGAACTGGTAGGAAACTGGGATGTACTGGCATGGAACGGGGATGTATTGGGATGTACAGGAACAGAACTGGAATGTACAGCGATGTATTGGCATGTACTGGCAGCGAGCTGGGATTTACTGGGATGTACTGGGAGGAAACTGGGATATACTGGGAGGAAACTGGGATATACTGGGAGGCATTGGGAGGGAAGTGGGTGTCAACTGGGACATTCCAGTTTCCTCCCAGTACATCCCAGTTCCCTACCAGTGCAGCCCAGTACATCCCAGTTCCCTCCCAGTCCGTCCCAATCCCCTCCCAGTACATCCCAGTTCCCTGCCAGTATGTCCCAGTACATCCCAGTTCCCTCCCAGTACATACCAGTTCCCTCCCAGTACATCCCAGTTCCCTCCCAGTTCCCTCCCACTACATCCCAGTACATCCCAGTTCCCTCCCACTACATCCCAGTTCCCTCCCACTACATCCCAGTACATCCTGGTACATCCCAGTTCCCACCCAGTACATCCTACTACATACCAGTTCCCTCCCAGTTCACTCCCAGTACATCCCAGTACTTCACAGTTCCCTCCCAGTACATCCCAGTACGTCCCAGTTCCCCTCAGTACATAACACTTCCCTCCCAGTACATACCAGTACATCCCAGTGTCCTCACGGTACGTCCCAGTTCCCTCCCAGTACATCCCAGTTCCCTCCCAGTTCACTCCCAGTACATAACAGTTACCTCCCAGTACATCGTAGTGATCCTAGGACATTTCAAATCCCTGCCAGTTCCACCCGGTACAACCCAGTACAAGCCTGTACATCCTAGTTCCTCCACGGTACATCCCAGGGCATCCCCGCACATTGTAGTGCCTCCCAGTACATCCCAGTTCCCTCCCAGTACTGGGAGGGACCTGGGATGTACTGGGAGGGACCTGGGACGTACTGGGAGGGAACTGGGATGTACTGGGATGTAATGGGACGGAACTGGGATGTATTGGGAGGCACTGGGAAAGAAGTGGTAGTGAACCGGGAGGGAATTGGGATGTACGGGGATGAACTGGTAGGAAACTGGGATGTACTGGCATGGAACGGGGATGTATTGGGATGTACAGGAACAGAACTGGAATGTACAGCAATGTATTGGCATGTACTGGGAGCGAGCTGGGATTTACTGGGATGTACTGGGAGGAAACTGGGATATACTGGGAGGAAACTGGGATATACTGGGAGGCATTGGGAGGGAAGTGGGTGTCAACTGGGACATTCCAGTTTCCTCCCAGTACATCCCAGTTCCCTACCAGTGCAGCCCAGTACATCCCAGTTCCCTCCCAGTCCGTCCCAACCCCCTCCCAGTACATCCTTGTTCCCTCCCAGTACATACTAGTTCCCTCCCAGTACATCCCAGTTCCCTCCCAGTTCCCTCCCACTACATCCCAGTACATCCCAGTTCCCTCCCAGTACATACCAGTTCCCTCCCAGTACATACCAGTTCCCTCCCGGTACATCCCAGTTCCCACCCAGTACATCCTACTACATACCAGTTCCCTCCCAGTTCACTCCCAGTACATCCCAGTACTTCACAGTTCCCTCCCAGTACATCCCAGTACGTCCCAGTTCCCCCCAGTACATAACACTTCCCTCCCAGTACATACCAGTACATCCCAGTGTCCTCACAGTACGTCCCAGTTCCCTCACAGTACATCCCAGTTCCCTACCAGTACATCCCAGTTCCCTCCCTGTTCCTTCCCAGTACATAACAGTTACCTCCCAGTACATCCCAGTAGATCCTGGTACATCCCAAATCCCTGCCAGTTCCACCCGGTACAACCCAGTACAAGCCTGTACATCCTAGTTCCTCCACAGTACATCCCAGGGCATCCCCGCACATTGTAGTGCCTCCCAGTACATCCCAGTTCCCTCCCAGTACTGGGAGGGACCTGGGATGTACTGGGAGGGACCTGGGATGTACTGGGAGGGAACTGGGATGTACTGGGATGTAATGGGACGGAACTGGGATGTAATGGGACGGAACTGGGAAAGAAGTGGTAGTGAACCGGGAGGGAATTGGGATGTACGGGGATGAACTGGTAGGAAACTGGGATGTACTGGCATGGAACGGGGATGTATTGGGATGTACAGGAACAGAACTGGAATGTACAGCGATGTATTGGCATGTACTGGCAGCGAGCTGGGATTTACTGGGATGTACTGGGAGGAAACTGGGATATACTGGGAGGAAACTGGGATATACTGGGAGGCATTGGGAGGGAAGTGGGTGTCAACTGGGACATTCCAGTTTCCTCCCAGTACATCCCAGTTCCCTACCAGTGCAGCCCAGTACATCCCAGTTCCCTCCCAGTCCGTCCCAATCCCCTCCCAGTACATCCCAGTTCCCTCCCAGTACATACTAGTTCCCTGCCAGTACATCCCAGTTCCCTCCCAGTTCCCTCCCACTACATCCCAGTACATCCCAGTTCCCTCCCAGTACATACCAGTTCCCTCCCAGTACATACCAGTTCCCTCCCGGTACATCCCAGTTCCCACCCAGTACATCCTACTACATACCAGTTCCCTCCCAGTTCACTCCCAGTACATCCCAGTACTTCACAGTTCCCTCCCAGTACATCCCAGTACGTCCCAGTTCCCCTCAGTACATAACACTTCCCTCCCAGTACATACCAGTACATCCCAGTGTCCTCACAGTACGTCCCAGTTCCCTCCCAGTACATCCCAGTTCCCTACCAGTACATCCCAGTTCCCTCCCTGTTCCTTCCCAGTACATAACAGTTACCTCCCAGTACATCCCAGTAGATCCTGGTACATCCCAAATCCCTGCCAGTTCCACCCGGTACAACCCAGTACAAGCCTGTACATCCTAGTTCCTCCACAGTACATCCCAGGGCATCCCCGCACATTGTAGTGCCTCCCAGTACATCCCAGGTCCCTCCCAGTACTGGATGGGACCTGGGATGTACTGGGAGGGAACTGGGATGTGCTGGGATGTAATGGGACGGAACTGGGATGTAATGGGACGGAACTGGGAAAGAAGTGGTAGTGAACCGGGAGGGAATTGGGATGTACGGGGATGAACTGGTAGGGAACTGGGATGTACTGGCATGGAACGGGGATGTATTGGGATGTACAGGAACGGAACTGGAATGTACTGCGATGTACTGGGATGTACTGGGAGCAAACTGGGATTTACTGGGATGTACTGGGAGGAAACTGGGATATACTGGGAGGCACTGGGAGGGAAGTGGGTGTCAACTGGGACATTCCAGTTTCCTCCCAGTACATCCCAGCTCCCTACCAGTGCAGCCCAGTACATCCCAGATCCCTCCCAGTACATCCCAGTTCCCTCCCAGTCCGTCCCAGTACATCCCAGTTCCCTCCCAGTACATCCCAGTTCCCTCACAGTTCACACACAGTTCACTCCCAGTTCCATTCCAGTACATCCCAGTACATGCCACTTTCCTCCAAGTAAACCCCAGTTCCCTCCCACTACATCCAAGTTCCCTCCCACTTCCCTCTAAGTACATCCCAGTACTTCACAGTTCACTCCCAGTACATCCCAGTTCCCCCTCGGTAAATAACAGTTCCCTCCCAATACACCCCAGTACATCCCAGTTCCCTCCCAGTATGTCCCACTACATCCCAGTTCCCTCCCAGTCCATCCCAGTTCCCTCCCAGTAAATCCCAATTCCCAACACTTTCCACCCAGTACATCCCAGTTCCCTCCCAGTACATACCAGTTCCCTCCCAGTACATCCCAGTACTTCACAGTTCCCTCCCAGTTCCCTCCCAGTTCCCTCCCAGTACATCCCAGTTCCCTCTAAGTACATCCCAATACTTCATAGTTCCCTCCCAGCACGTCCCAGTACGTCCCAGTTCCCCTCAGTACATAACACTTCCCTCCCAGTACATACCAGTACATCCCAGTGTCCTCACAGTACGTCCCAGTTCCCTCCCAGTACATCCCAGTTCCCTACCAGTTCACTCCCAGTACACAACAGTTACCTCCCAGTACATCCCAGTACATCCCAGTAGATCCTGGTACATCCCAAATCCCTGCCAGTTCCACCTGGTACAACCGAGTACAAGCCTGTACTTCCTAGTTCCTCCACAGTACATCCCAGGGCATCCCCGCACATTGTAGTGCCTCCCAGTACATCCCAGTTCCCTCCCAGTACTGGGAGGGAATTAGGATGTACTGGGAGGGAACTGGGACGTACTGGGAGGGAACTGGGATGTACTGGGATGTAATGGGACGGAACTGGGATGTATTGGGAGGCACTGGGAAAGAAGTGGTAGTGAACCGGGAGGCAACTGGGATGTACGGGGATGAACTGGTAGGAAACTGGGATGTACTGGCATGGAACGGGGATGTATTGGGATGTACAGGAACAGAACTGGAATGTACAGCGATGTATTGGCATGTACTGGCAGCGAGCTGGGATTTACTGGGATGTACTGGGAGGAAACTGGGATATACTGGGAGGAAACTGGGATATACTGGGAGGCATTGGGAGGGAAGTGGGTGTCAACTGGGACATTCCAGTTTCCTCCCAGTACATCCCAGTTGCCTACCAGTGCAGCCGAGTACATCCCAGTTCCCTCCCAGTCCGTCCCAATCCCCTCCCAGTACATCCCAGTTCCCTGCCAGTATGTCCCAGTACATCCCAGTTCCCTCCCAGTACATACCAGTTCCCTCCCAGTACATCCCAGTTCCCTCCCAGTTCCCTCCCACTACATCCCAGTACATCCCAGTTCCCTCCCAGTACATACCAGTTCCCTCCCAGTACATCCCATTTCCCTCCCGGTACATCCCAGTTCCCACCCAGTACATCCTACTACATACCAGTTCCCTCCCAGTTCACTCCCAGTACATCCCAGTACTTCACAGTTCCCTCCCAGTACATCCCAGTACGTCCCAGTTCCCCTCAGTACATAACACTTCCCTCCCAGTACATAACAGTACATCCCAGTGTCCTCACAGTACGTCCCAGTTCCCTCACAGTACATCCCAGTTTCCTCCCAGTACATCCCAGTTCCCTCCCAGTTCACTCCCAGTACATAACAGTTACCTCCCAGTACATCCCAGTACATCCCAGTAGATCCTGGTACATTCCAAATCCCTGCCAGTTCCACCCGGTACAACCCAGTACAAGCCTGTACATCCTAGTTCCTCCACGGTACATCCCAGGACATCCCCGCACATTGTAGTGCCTCCCAGTACATCCCAGTTCCCTCCCAGTACTGGGAGGGACCTGGGATGTACTGGGAGGGAACTGGGATGTACTGGGATGTAATGGGACGGAACTGGGATGTAATGGGACGGAACTGGGAAAGAAGTGGTAGTGAACCGGGAGGGAATTGGGATGTACGGGGATGAACTGGTAGGAAACTGGGATGTACTGGCATGGAACGGGGATGTATTGGGATGGACAGGAACGGAACTGGAATTTACGGCGATGTATTGGGATGTACTGGGAGCGAACTGGGATTTACTGGGATGTACTGGGAGGAAACTGGGATATACTGGGAGGAAACTGGGATATACTGGGAGGAACCTGGGAGGGAAGTGGGTGTCAACTGGGACATTCCAGTTTCCTCCCAGTACATCCCAGTTCCCTACCAGTGCAGCCCAGTACATCCCAGATCCCTCCCAGTCCCTCCCAGTACATCCCAGTTCCCTCACAGTACATCCCAGTTCCCTCCCAGTTCACACACAGTTCACTCCCAGTTCCATTCCAGTACATCCCAGTACATGCCAGTTGCCTCCCAGTTTCCTCTAAGTACATCCCAGTACTTTAAAGTTCCCTCCCAGTACATCCCAGTTCCCTCACAGTACATCCCAGTACTTCACAGTTCACTCCCACTACATCCCAGTACGTCCCAGTTCCCCCTTGGTACATAACACTTCCCTCCCAATACATCCAAGTTCCCTCCCAGTACATCCCAATCCCCTCCCAGTACATCCCAGTTCCCTGCCAGTATGTCCCAGTACATCCCAGTTCCCTCCCAGTACATACCAGTTCCCTCCCAGTACATCCCAGTTCCCTCCCAGTTCCCTCCCACTACATCCCAGTTCCCTCCCAGTTCATACCAGTTCCCTCCCAGTACATCCCAGTACATCCTGGTACATCCCAGTTCCCACCCAGTACATCCTACTACATACCAGTTCCCTCCCAGTTCACTCCCAGTACATCCCAGTACTTCACAGTTCCATCCCAGTACATCCCAGTACGCACCAGTTCCCCTCAGTACATAACACTTCCTTCCCAGTACATAACAGTACATCCCAGTGTCCTCACAGTACGTCCCAGTTCCCTCCCAGTACATCCCAGTTCCCTCCCAGTTCAATCCCAGTACATAACAGTTACCTCCCAGTACATCCCAGTACATCCCAGTAGATCCTGGTACATCCCAAATCCCTGCCAGTTCCACCCGGTACAACCCAGTACAAGCCTGTACATCCTAGTTCCTCCACAGTACATCCCAGGGCATCCCCGCACATTGTAGTGCCTCCCAGTACATCCCAGTTCCCTCCCAGTACTGGGAGGGACCTGGGATGTACTGGGAGGGAACTGGGACGTACTGGGAGGGAACTGGGATGTACTGGGATGTAATGGGACGGAACTGGGATGTATTGGGAGGCACTGGGAAAGAAGTGGTAGTGAACCGGGAGGGAATTGGGATGTACGGGGATGAACTGGTAGGAAACTGGGATGTACTAGCATGGAACGGGGATGTATTGGGATGTACAGGAACGGAACTGGAATGTACTGCGATGTATTGGCATGTACTGGGAGCGAACTGGGATTTACTGGGATGTACTGGGAGGAAACTGGGATATACTGGGAGGAAACTGGGATATACTGGGAGGCATTGGGAGGGAAGTGGGTGTCAACTGGGACATTCCAGTTTCCTCCCAGTACATCCCAGTTCCCTACCAGTGCAGCCCAGTACATCCCAGTTCCCTCCCAGTCCGTCCCAATCCCCTCCCAGTACATCCCAGTTCCCTGCCAGTATGTCCCAGTACATCCCAGTTCCCTCCCAGTACATACCAGTTCCCTCCCAGTACATCCCAGTACATCCTGGTACATCCCAGTTCCCACCCAGTACATCCTACTACATACCAGTTCCCTCCCAGTTCACTCCCAGTACATCCCAGTACTTCACAGTTCCCTCCCAGTACATCCCAGTACGTCCCAGTTCCCCTCAGTACATAACACTTCCCTCCCAGTACATACCAGTACATCCCAGTGTCCTCACGGTACGTCCCAGTTCCCTCCCAGTACATCCCAGTTCCCTACCAGTACATCCCAGTTACCTCCCTGTTCCTTCCCAGTACATAACAGTTACCTCCCAGTACATCCCAGTAGATCCTGGTACATCCCAAATCCCTGCCAGTTCCACCCGGTACAACCCAGTACAAGCCTGTACATCCTAGTTCCTCCACAGTACATTCCAGGGCATCCCCGCACATTGTAGTGCCTCCCAGTACATCCCAGTTCCCTCCCAGTATGTCCCACTACATCCCAGTTCCCTCCCAGTCCATCCCAGTTCCCTCCCACTAAATCCCAATTCCCAACACTTTCCACCCAGTACATCCCAGTTCCCTCCCAGTACATCCCAGTTCCCTCTAAGTACATCCCAGTACATCCCAGTTCCCTCCCAGTATATCCCAGTTCCCTCTAAGTACATCCCAGTACTTCACAGTTCCCTCCCAGTTCACTCCCAGTTCCCTCCCAGTACATCCCAGTTCCCTCTAAGTACGTCCCAATACTTCATAGTTCCCTCCCAGCACGTCCCAGTACGTCCCAGTTCCCCTCAGTACATAACACTTCCCTCCCAGTACATACCAGTACATCCCAGTGTCCTCACAGTACATCCCAGTTCCCTCCCAGTACATCCCAGTTCCCTCCCAGTTCACTCCCAGTACACAACAGTTACCTCCCAGTACATCCCAGTACATCCTAGTAGATCCTAGGACATTTCAAATCCCTGCCAGTTCCACCCGGTACAACCCAGTACAAGCCTGTACATCCTAGTTCCTCCACAGTACATCCCAGGGCATCCCCGCACATTGTAGTGCCTCCCAGAACATCCCAGTTCCCTCCCAGTACTGGGAGGGACCTGGGACGTACTGGGAGGGAACTGGGACGTACTGGGAGGGAACTGGGATGTACTGGGATGTAATGGGACGGAACTGGGATGTATTGGGAGGCACTGGGAAAGAAGTGGTAGTGAACCGGGAGGGAAATGGGATGTACGGGGATGAACTGGTAGGAAACTGGGATGTACTGGCATGGAACGGGGATGTATTGGGATGTACAGGAACGGAACTGGAATGTACGGCGATGTATTGGGATGTACTGGGAGCGAACTGGGATTTACTGGGATGTACTGGGAGGAAACTGGGATATACTGGGAGGAAACTGGGATATACTGGGAGGCATTGGGAGGGAAGTGGGTGTCAACTGGGACATTCCAGTTTCCTCCCAGTACATCCCAGTTCCCTACCAGTGCAGCCCAGTACATCCCAGTTCCCTCCCAGTCCGTCCCAATCCCCTCCCAGTACATCCCAGTTCCCTCCCAGTACATCCCAGTTCCCTCTCACTACATCCCAGTACATCCCAGTTCCCTCCCAGTACATACCAGTTCCCTCCCAGTACATCCCAGTTCCCACCCAGTACATCCTACTACATACCAGTTCCCTCCTAGTTCACTCCCAGTACATCCCAGTACTTCACAGTTCCATCCCAGTACATCCCAGTACGTCCCAGTTCCCCTCAGTACATAACACTTCCCTCCCAGTACATACCAGTACATCCCAGTTCCCTCCCAGTACATCCCAGTTCCCTCCCTGTTCCTTCCCAGTACATAACAGTTACCTCCCAGTACATCCCAGTAGATCCTGGTACATCCCAAATCCCTGCCAGTTCCACCCGGTACAACCCAGTACAAGCCTGTACATCCTAGTTCCTCCACAGTACATCCCAGGGCATCCCCGCACATTGTAGTGCCTCCCAGTACATCCCAGTTCCCTCCCAGTACTGGGAGGGACCTGGGATGTACTGGGAGGGAACTGGGACGTACTGGGAGGGAACTGGGATGTACTGGGATGTAATGGGACGGAACTGGGATGTATTGGGAGGCACTGGGAAAGAAGTGGTAGTGAACCGGGAGGGAATTGGGATGTACGGGGATGAACTGGTAGGGAACTGGGATGTACTGGCATGGAACGGGGATGTATTGGGATGTACAGGCACGGAACTGGAATGTACTGCGATGTACTGGGATGTACTGGGAGCAAACTGGGATTTACTGGGATGTACTGGGAGGAAACTGGGATATACTGGGAGGCACTGGGAGGGAAGTGGGTGTCAACTGGGACATTCCAGTTTCCTCCCAGTACATCCCAGTTCCCTACCAGTGCAGCCCAGTACATCCCAGATCCCTCCCAGTACATCCCAGATCCCTCCCAGTCTGTCCCAGTACATCCCAGTTCCCTCACAGTACATCCCAGTTCACACACAGTTCACACACAGTTCACTCCCAGTTCCATTCCAGTACAGCCCAGTACAAGCCACTTTCCTCCAAGTAAATCCCAGTTCTCTCCCACTACATCCAAGTTCCCTCCCACTTCCCGATAACTACATCCCAGTACTTCACAGTTCACTCCCAGTACATACCAGTTCCCCCTCGGTACATAACAATTCCCTCCCAGTACACCCCGGTACATCCCAGTTCCCACCCAGTACATCCTACTACATCCCAGTTCCCTCCCAGTACCTCCCAGTTCCCTCTAAGTACATCCCAGTACATCCCAGTTCCCTCCCAGTACATCCCAGTTCCCTCTAAGTACATCCCAGTACTTCACAGTTCCCTCCCAGTTCACTCCCAGTTCCCTCCCAGTACATCCCAGTTCCCTCTAAGTACATCCCAATACTTCATAGTTCCCTCCCAGCACGTCCCAGTACGTCCCAGTTCCCCTCAGTACATAACACTTCCCTCCCAGTACATACCAGTACATCCCAGTGTCCTCACAGTACATCCCAGTTCCCTCCCAGTACATCCCAGTTCCCTCCCAGTTCACTCCCAGTACACAACAGTTCCCTCCCAGTACACCCCAGTACATCCTAGTAGATCCTAGGACATTTCAAATCCCTGCCAGTTCCACCCGGTACAACCCAGTACAAGCCTGTACATCCTAGTTCCTCCACGGTACATCCCAGGGCATCCCCGCACATTTTAGTGCCTCCCAGTACGTCCCAGGTCCCTCCCAGTACTGGGAGGGAACTGGGACGTACTGGGAGGGAACTGGGACGTACTGGGAGGGAACTGGGATGTACTGGGATGTAATGGGACGGAACTGGGATGTATTGGGAGGCACTGGGAAAGAAGTGGTAGTGAACCGGGAGGGAATTGGGATGTACGGGGATGAACTGGTAGGAAACTGGGATGTACTGGCATGGAACGGGGATGTATTGGGATGTACAGGAACGGAACTGGAATGTACAGCGATGTATTGGCATGTACTGGCAGCGAGCTGGGATTTACTGGGATGTACTGGGAGGAAACTGGGATATACTGGGAGGCACTGGGAGGGAAGTGGGTGTCAACTGGGACATTCCAGTTTCCTCCCAGTACATCCCAGTTCCCTACCAGTGCAGCCCAGTACATCCCAGTTCCCTCCCAGTCCGTCCCAATCCCCTCCCAGTACATCCCAGTTCCCTGCCAGTATGTCCCAGTACATCCCAGTTCCCTCCCAGTACATCCCAGTTCCATCCCACTACATCCCAGTTCCCTCCCAGTTCCCTCCCACTACATACCAGTTCCCTCCCAGTACATCCCAGTACATCCTGGTACATCCCAGTTCCCACCCAGTACATCCTACTACATACCAGTTCCCTCCCAGTTCACTCCCAGCACATCCCCGTACTTCACAGTTCCATCCCAGTACATCCCAGTACGCACCAGTTCCCCTCAGTACATAACACTTCCCTCCCAGTACATAACAGTACATCCCAGTGTCCTCACAGTACGTCCCAGTTCCCTCCCAGTTCCCTCCCACTACATCCCAGTACATCCCAGTTCCCTCCCAGTACATCCCAGTTCCCTCTAAGTACATCCCAGTTCCCTCCCACTACATCCCAGTACATCCCAGTTCCCTCCCAGTTCACTCCCAGTACATCCCAGTACTTCACAGTTCCCTCCCAGTACATCCCAGTACGTCCCAGTTCCCCTCAGTACATAACACTTCCCTCCCAGTACATACCAGTACATCCCAGTGTCCTCACAGTACGTCCCAGTTCCCTCCCAGTACATCCCAGTTCCCTCCCTGTTCCTTCCCAGTACATAACAGTTACCTCCCAGTACATCCCAGTAGATCCTGGTACATCCCAAATCCCTGCTAGTTCCACCCGGTACAACCCAGTACAAGCCTGTACATCCTAGTTCCTCCACAGTACATCCCAGGGCATCCCCGCACATTGTAGTGCCTCCCAGTACATCCCAGTTCCCTCCCAGTACTGGGAGGGAACTGGGATGTACTGGGAGGGTCCTGGGATGTACTGGGAGGGAACTGGGATGTACTGGGATGTAATGGGACGGAACTGGGATGTATTGGGAGGCACTGGGAAAGAAGTGGTAGTGAACCGGGAGGGAATTGGGATGTACGGGGATGAACTGGTAGGGAACTGGGATGTACTGGCATGGAACGGGGATGTATTGGGATGTACAGGCACGGAACTGGAATGTACTGCGATGTACTGGGATGTACTGGGAGCAAACTGGGATTTACTGGGATGTACTGGGAGGAAACTGGGATATACTGGGAGGCACTGGGAGGGAAGTGGGTGTCAACTGGGACATTCCAGTTTCCTCCCAGTACATCCCAGTTCCCTACCAGTGCAGCCCAGTACATCCCAGATCCCTCCCAGTACATCCCAGATCCCTCCCAGTCTGTCCCAGTACATCCCAGTTCCCTCACAGTACATCCCAGTTCACACACAGTTCACACACAGTTCACTCCCAGTTCCATTCCAGTACAGCCCAGTACATGCCACTTTCCTCCAAGTAAATCCCAGTTCTCTCCCACTACATCCAAGTTCCCTCCCACTTCCCGATAAGTACATCCCAGTACTTCACAGTTCACTCCCAGTACATCCCAGTTCCCCCTCGGTACATAACAGTTCCCTCCCAGTACACCCCAGTACATCCCAGTTCCCTCCCAGTATGTCCCACTACATCCCAGTTCCCTCCCAGTACCTCCCAGTTCCCTCTAAGTACATCCCAGTACATCCCAGTTCCCTCCCAGTACATCCCAGTTCCCTCTAAGTACATCCCAGTACTTCACAGTTCCCTCCCAGTTCACTCCCAGTTCCCTCCCAGTACATCCCAGTTCCCTCTAAGTACGTCCCAATACTTCATAGTTCCCTCCCAGCACGTCCCAGTACGTCCCAGTTCCCCTCAGTACATAACACTTCCCTCCCAGTACATACCAGTACATCCCAGTGTCCTCACGGTACGTCCCAGTTCCCTCCCAATTCACTCCCAGTACATAACAGTTACCTCCCAGTACATCCTAGTAGATCCTAGGACATTTCAAATCCCTGCCAGTTCCACCCGGTACAACCCAGTACAAGCCTGTACATCCTAGTTCCTCCACGGTACATCCCAGGGCATCCCCGCACATTGTAGTGCCTCCCAGTACATCCCAGTTCCCTCCCAGTACTGGGAGGGACCTGGGATGTACTGGGAGGGAACTGGGACGTACTGGGAGGGAACTGGGATGTACTGGGATGTAATGGGACGGAACTGGGATGTATTGGGAGGCACTGGGAAAGAAGTGGTAGTGAACCGGGAGGGAATTGGGATGTACGGGGATGAACTGGTAGGAAACTGGGATGTACTGGCATGGAACGGGGATGTATTGGGATGTACAGGAACAGAACTGGAATGTACAGCGATGTATTGGCATGTACTGGCAGCGAGCTGGGATTTACTGGGATGTACTGGGAGGAAACTGGGATATACTGGGAGGAAACTGGGATATACTGGGAGGAAACTGGGATATACTGGGAGGCATTGGGAGGGAAGTGGGTGTCAACTGGGACATTCCAGTTTCCTCCCAGTACATCCCAGTTCCCTACCAGTGCAGCCCAGTACATCCCAGTTCCCTCCCAGTCCGTCCCAATCCCCTCCCAGTACATCCCAGTTCCCTGCCAGTATGTCCCAGTACATCCCAGTTCCCTCCCAGTACATACCAGTTCCCTCCCAGTACATCCCAGTTTCCTCCCAGTTCCCTCCCACTACATCCCAGTACATCCCAGTTCCCTCCCAGTACATCCCAGTTCCCTACCAGTACATCCCTGTTCCCACCCAGTACATCCTACTACATACCAGTTCCCTCCCAGTTCACTCCCAGTACATCCCAGTACTTCACAGTTCCCTCCCAGTACATCCCAGTACGTCCCAGTTCCCCTCAGTACATAACACTTCCCTCCCAGTACATAACAGTACATCCCAGTGTCCTCACAGTACGTCCCAGTTCCCTCGCAGTACTGGGAGGGAACTGGGATGTACTGGGAGGGAACTGGGATGTACTGGGATGTAATGGGACGGAACTGGGATGTATTGGGAGGCACTGGGAAAGAAGTGGTAGTGAACCGGGAGGGAATCGGGATGTACGGGGATGAACTGGTAGGAAACTGGGATGTACTGGCATGGAACGGGGATGTATTGGGATGGACAGGAACGGAACTGGAATGTACGGCGATGTATTGGGATGTACTGGGAGCGAACTGGGATTTATTGGGATGTACTGGGAGGAAACTGGGATATACTGGGAGGAAACTGGGATATACTGGGAGGAAACTGGGAGGGAAGTGGGTGTCAACTGGGACATTCCAGTTTCCTCCCAGTACATCCCAGTTCCCTACCAGTGCAGCCCAGTACATCCCAGATCCCTCCCAGTCCCTCCCAGTACATCCCAGTACATCCCAGTTCCCTCCCAGTACATCCCAGTTCCCTCCCAGTTCACACACAGTTCACTCCCAGTTCCATTCCAGTATATCCCAGTACATGCCAGTTGCCTCCCAGTTTCCTCTAAGTACATCCCAGTACTTTAAAGTTCCCTCCCAGTACATCCCAGTTCCCTCACAGTACATCCCAGTACTTCACAGTTCACTCCCACTACATCCCAGTACGTCCCAGTTCCCCCTTGGTACATAACACTTCCCTCCCAATACATCCAAGTTCCCTCCCAGTACATCCCAATCCCCTCCCAGTACATCCCAGTTCCCTGCCAGTATGTCCCAGTACATCCCAGTTCCCTCCCAGTACATACCAGTTCCCTCCCACTACATCCCAGTTCCCTCCCACTACATCCCAGTTCCCTCCCAGTACATACCAGTTCCCTCCCAGTACATCCCAGTACATCCTGGTACATCCCAGTTCCCACCCAGTACATCCTACTACATACCAGTTCCCTCCCAGTTCACTCCCAGTACATCCCAGTACTTCACAGTTCCATCCCAGTACATCCCAGTACGCACCAGTTCCCCTCAGTACATAACACTTCCCTCCCAGTACATAACAGTACATCCCAGTGTCCTCACAGTACGTCCCAGTTCCCTCACAGTACATCCCAGTTCCCTACCAGTACGTCCCAGTTCCCTCCCAGTTCACTCCCAGTACGTAACAGTTACCTCCCAGTACATCCCAGTAGATCCTGGTACATCCCAAATCCCTGCTAGTTCCACCCGGTACAACCCAGTACAAGCCTGTACATCCTAGTTCCTCCACAGTACATCCCAGGGCATCCCCGCACATTGTAGTGCCTCCCAGTACATCCCAGTTCCCTCCCAGTACTGGGAGGGACCTGGGATGTACTGGGAGGGAACTGGGACGTACTGGGAGGGAACTGGGATGTACTGGGATGTAATGGGACGGAACTGGGATGTATTGGGAGGCACTGGGAAAGAAGTGGTAGTGAACCGGGAGGGAATTGGGATGTACGGGGATGAACTGGTAGGAAACTGGGATGTACTGGCATGGAACGGGGATGTATTGGGATGTACAGGAACGGAACTGGAATGTACTGCGATGTACTGGGATGTACTGGGAGCGAACTGGGATTTACTGGGATGTACTGGGAGGAAACTGGGATATACTGGGAGGAAACTGGGATATACTGGGAGGCATTGGGAGGGAAGTGGGTGTCAACTGGGACATTCCAGTTTCCTCCCAGTACATCCCAGTTCCCTACCAGTGCAGCCCAGTACATCCCAGTTCCCTCCAGTCCGTCCCAATCCCCTCCCAGTACATCCCAGTTCCCTGCCAGTATGTCCCAGTACATCCCAGTTCCCTCCCAGTACATACCAGTTCCCTCCCACTACATCCCAGTACATCCTGGTACATCCCAGTTCCCACCCAGTACATCCTACTACATACCAGTTCCCTCCCAGTTCACTCCCAGTACATCCCAGTACTTCACAGTTCCCACCCAGTACATCCCAGTACGTCCCAGTTCCCCTCAGTACATAACACTTCCCTCCCAGTACATACCAGTACATCCCAGTGTCCTCACGGTACGTCCCAGTTCCCTCCCAGTACATCCCAGTTCCCTCCCAGTACATCCCAGTTCCCTCCCTGTTCCTTCCCAGTACATAACAGTTACCTCCCAGTACATCCCAGTAGATCCTGGTACATCCCAAATCCCTGCTAGTTCCACCCGGTACAACCGAGTACAAGCCTGTACATCCTAGTTCCTCCACAGTACATCCCAGGGCATCCCCGCACATTGTAGTGCCTCCCAGTACATCCCAGTTCCCTCCCAGTACTGGGAGGGAACTGGGATGTACTGGGAGGGACCTGGGATGTACTGGGAGGGAACTGGGATGTACTGGGATGTAATGGGACGGAACTGGGATGTATTGGGAGGCACTGGGAAAGAAGTGGTAGTGAACCGGGAGGGAATTGGGATGTACGGGGATGAACTGGTAGGGAACTGGGATGTACTGGCATGGAACGGGGATGTATTGGGATGTACAGGAACGGAACTGGAATGTACTGCGATGTACTGGGATGTATGGGAGCAAACTGGGATTTACTGGGATGTACTGGGAGGCACTGGGAGGGAAGTGGGTGTCAACTGGGACATTCCAGTTTCCTCCCAGTACATCCCAGTTCCCTACCAGTGCAGCCCAGTACATCCCAGATCCCTCCCAGTACATCCCAGATCCCTCCCAGTCTGTCCCAGTACATCCCAGTTCCCTCACAGTACATCCCAGTTCACACACAGTTCACACACAGTTCACTCCCAGTTCCATTCCAGTACAGCCCAGTACATGCCACTTTCCTCCAAGTAAATCCCAGTTCTCTCCCACTACATCCAAGTTCCCTCCCACTTCCCGATAAGTACATCCCAGTACTTCACAGTTCACTCCCAGTACATCCCAGTTCCCCCTCGGTACATAACAATTCCCTCCCAATACACCCCGGTACATCCCAGTTCCCACCCAGTACATCCTACTACATACCAGTTCCCTCCCAGTTCACTCCCAGTACATCCCAGTACTTCACAGTTCCCTCTAAGTACATCCCAGTATGTCCCAGTTCCCCTCAGTACATAACACTTCTCTCCCAGTACATACCAGTACATCCCAGTGTCCTCACAGTACGTCCCAGTTCCCTCACAGTACATCCCAGTTCCCTCCCTGTTCCTTCCCAGTACATAATAGTTACCTCCCAGTACATCCCAGTAGATCCTGGTACATCCCAAATCCCTGCTAGTTCCACCCGGTACAACCGAGTACAAGCCTGTACATCCTAGTTCCTCCACAGTACATCCCAGGGCATCCCCGCACATTGTAGTGCCTCCCAGTACATCCCAGTTCCCTCCCAGTACTGGGAGGGACCTGGGATGTACTGGGAGGGAACTGGGATGTACTGGTAGGGAACTGGGATGTACTGGGAGGCACTGGGAAAGAAGTGGTAGTGAACCGGGAGGGAATTGGGATGTACGGGGATGAACTGGTAGGAAACTGGGATGTACTGGCATGGAACAGGGATGTATTGGGATGTACAGGCACGGAACTGGAATGTACTGCGATGTACTGGGATGTACTGGGAGCAAACTGGGATTTACTGGGATGTACTGGGAGGAAACTGGGATATACTGGGAGGCACTGGGAGGGAAGTGGGTGTCAACTGGGACATTCCAGTTTCCTCCCAGTACATCCCAGTTCCCTACCAGTGCAGCCCAGTACATCCCAGATCCCTCCCAGTACATCCCAGATCCCTCCCAGTCTGTCCCAGTACATCCCAGTTCCCTCACAGTACATCCCAGTTCACACACAGTTCACACACAGTTCACTCCCAGTTCCATTCCAGTACAGCCCAGTACATGCCACTTTCCTCCAAGTAAATCCCAGTTCTCTCCCACTACATCCAAGTTCCCTCCCACTTCCCGATAAGTACATCCCAGTACTTCACAGTTCACTCCCAGTACATCCCAGTTCCCCCTCGGTACATAACAATTCCCTCCCAATACACCCCGGTACATCCCAGTTCCCACCCAGTACATCCTACTACATACCAGTTCCCTCCCAGTTCACTCCCAGTACATCCCAGTACTTCACAGTTCCCTCTAAGTACATCCCAGTATGTCCCAGTTCCCCTCAGTACATAACACTTCTCTCCCAGTACATACCAGTACATCCCAGTGTCCTCACAGTACGTCCCAGTTCCCTCACAGTACATCCCAGTTCCCTCCCTGTTCCTTCCCAGTACATAATAGTTACCTCCCAGTACATCCCAGTAGATCCTGGTACATCCCAAATCCCTGCCAGTTCCACCCGGTACAACCCAGTACAAGCCTGTACATCCTAGTTCCTCCACAGTACATCCCAGGGCATCCCCGCACATTGTAGTGCCTCCCAGTACATCCCAGTTCCCTCCCAGTACTGGGAGGGCACTGGGATGTACTGGGATGTAATGGGACGGAACTGGGATGTATTGGGAGGCACTGGGAAAGAAGTGGTAGTGAACCGGGAGGGAATTGGGATGTACGGGGATGAACTGGTAGGAAACTGGGATGTACTGGCATGGAACGGGGATGTATTGGGATGTACATGAACGGAACCGGAATGTACTGCGATGTACTGGGATGTACTGGGAGCGAACTGGGATTTACTGGGATGTACTGGGAGGAAACTGGGATATACTGGGAGGAAACTGGGATATACTGGGAGGCATTGGGAGGGAAGTGGGTGTCAACTGGGACATTCCAGTTTCCTCCCAGTACATCCCAGTTCCCTACCAGTGCAGCCCAGTACATCCCAGTTCCCTCCCAGTCCGTCCCAATCCCCTCCCAGTACATCCCAGTTCCCTGCCAGTATGTCCCAGTACATCCCAGTTCCCTCCCAGTACATACCAGTTCCCTCCCAGTACATCCCAGTACATCCTGGTACATCCCAGTTCCCACCCAGTACATCCTACTACATACCAGTTCCCTCCCAGTTCACTCCCAGTACATCCCAGTACTTCACAGTTCCCTCCCAGTACATCCCAGTACGTCCCAGTTCCCCTCAGTACATAACACTTCCCTCCCAGTACATACCAGTACATCCCAGTGTCCTCACGGTACGTCCCAGTTCCCTCCCAGTACATCCCAGTTCCCTCCCAGTACATCCCAGTTCCCTCCCTGTTCCTTCCCAGTACATAACAGTTACCTCCCAGTACATCCCAGTACATCCCAGTAGATCCTGGTACATCCCAAATCCCTGCCAGTTCCACCCGGTACAACCCAGTACAAGCCTGTACATCCTAGTTCCTCCAGAGTACATCCCAGGGCATCCCCGCACATTGTAGTGCCTCCCAGTACATCCCAGTTCCCTCCCAGTATGTCCCACTACATCCCAGTTCCCTCCCAGTCCATCCCAGTTCCCTCCCACTAAATCCCAATTCCCAACACTTTCCACCCAGTACATCCCAGTTCCGTCCCAGTACATCCCAGTTCCCTCTAAGTACATCCCAGTACATCCCAGTTCCCTCCCAGTATATCCCAGTTCCCTCTAAGTACATCCCAGTACTTCACAGTTCCCTCCCAGTTCCCTCCCAGTACATCCCAGTTCCCTCTAAGTACATCCCAATACTTCATAGTTCCCTCCCAGCACGTCCCAGTACGTCCCAGTTCCCCTCAGTACATAACACTTCCCTCCCAGTACATACCAGTACATCCCAGTGTCGTCACAGTACATCCCAGTTCCCTCCCAGTACATCCCAGTTCTCTCCCAGTTCACTCCCAGTACACAACAGTTACCTCCCAGTACATCCCAGTACATCCTAGTAGATCCTAGGACATTTCAAATCCCTGCCAGTTCCACCCGGTACAACCCAGTACAAGCCTGTACATCCTAGTTCCTCCACAGTACATCCCAGGGCATCCCCGCACATTGTAGTGCCTCCCAGAACATCCCAGTTCCCTCCCAGTACTGGGAGGGACCTGGGACGTACTGGGAGGGAACTGGGACGTACTGGGAGGGAACTGGGATGTACTGGGATGTAATGGGACGGAACTGGGATGTATTGGGAGGCACTGGGAAAGAAGTGGTAGTGAACCGGGAGGGAATTGGGATGTACGGGGATGAACTGGTAGGAAACTGGGATGTACTGGCATGGAACGGGGATGTATTGGGATGTACAGGAACGGAACTGGAATGTACGGCGATGTATTGGGATGTACTGGGAGCGAACTGGGATTTACTGGGATGTACTGGGAGGAAACTGGGATATACTGGGAGGAAACTGGGATATACTGGGAGGCATTGGGAGGGAAGTGGGTGTCAACTGGGACATTCCAGTGTCCTCCCAGTACATCCCAGTTCCCTACCAGTGCAGCCCAGTACATCCCAGTTCCCTCCCAGTCCGTCCCAATCCCCTCCCAGTACATCCCAGTTCCCTCCCACTAAATCCCAGTTCCCTCCCACTACATCCCAGTACATCCCAGTTCCCTCCCAGTACATACCAGTTCCCTCCCAGTACATCCCAGTTCCCACCCAGTACATCCTACTACATACCAGTTCCCTCCCAGTTCACTCCCAGTACATCCCAGTACTTCACAGTTCCCTCCCAGTACATCCCAGTACGTCCCAGTTCCCCTCAATACATAACACTTCCCTCCCAGTACATACCAGTACATCCCAGTGTCCTCACGGTACGTCCCAGTTCCCTCCCAGTACATCCCAGTTCCCTCCCAGTACATCCCAGTTCCCTCCCTGTTCCTTCCCAGTACATAACAGTTACCTCCCAGTACATCCCAGTAGATCCTGGTACATCCCAAATCCCTGCTAGTTCCACCCGGTACAACCGAGTACAAGCCTGTACATCCTAGTTCCTCCACAGTACATCCCAGGGCATCCCCGCACATTGTAGTGCCTCCCAGTACATCCCAGTTCCCTCCCAGTACTGGGAGGGACCTGGGATGTACTGGGAGGGAACTGGGACGTACTGGGAGGGAACTGGGATGTACTGGGATGTAATGGGACGGAACTGGGATGTATTGGGAGGCACTGGGAAAGAAGTGGTAGTGAACCGGGAGGGAATTGGGATGTACGGGGATGAACTGGTAGGAAACTGGGATGTACTGGCATGGAACGGGGATGTATTGGGATGTACAGGCACGGAACTGGAATGTACTGCGATGTACTGGGATGTACTGGGAGCAAACTGGGATTTACTGGGATGTACTGGGAGGAAACTGGGATATACTGGGAGGCATTGGGAGGGAAGTGGGTGTCAACTGGGACATTCCAGTTTCCTCCCAGTACATCCCAGTTCCCTACCAGTGCAGCCCAGTACATCCCAGATCCCTCCCAGTACATCCCAGATCCCTCCCAGTCTGTCCCAGTACATCCCAGTTCCCTCACAGTACATCCCAGTTCACACACAGTTCACACACAGTTCACTCCCAGTTCCATTCCAGTACAGCCCAGTACATGCCACTTTCCTCCAAGTAAATCCCAGTTCTCTCCCACTACATCCAAGTTCCCTCCCACTTCCCGATAAGTACATCCCAGTACTTCACAGTTCACTCCCAGTACATCCCAGTTCCCCCTCGGTACATAACAATTCCCTCCCAGTACACCCCGGTACATCCCAGTTCCCACCCAGTACATCCTACTACATCCCAGTTCCCTCCCAGTACCTCCCAGTTCCCTCTAAGTACATCCCAGTACATCCCAGTTCCCTCCCAGTACATCCCAGTTCCCTCTAAGTACATCCCAGTACTTCACAGTTCCCTCCCAGTTCACTCCCAGTTCCCTCTAAGTACATCCCAATACTTCATAGTTCCCTCCCAGCACGTCCCAGTACGTCCCAGTTCCCCTCAGTACATAACACTTCCCTCCCAGTACATACCAGTACATCCCAGTGTCCTCACAGTACATCCCAGTTCCCTCCCAGTACATCCCAGTTCCCTCCCAGTACACAACAGTTCCCTCCCAGTACATCCCAGTACATCCTAGTAGATCCTAGGACATTTCAAATCCCTGCCAGTTCCACCCGGTACAACCCAGTACAAGCCTGTACATCCTAGTTCCTCCACGGTACATCCCAGGGCATCCCCGCACATTTTAGTGCCTCCCAGTACGTCCCAGGTCCCTCCCAGTACTGGGAGGGAACTGGGACGTACTGGGAGGGAACTGGGACGTACTGGGAGGGAACTGGGATGTACTGGGATGTAAAGGGACGGAACTGGGATGTATTGGGAGGCACTGGGAAAGAAGTGGTAGTGAACCGGGAGGGAATTGGGATGTACGGGGATGAACTGGTAGGAAACTGGGATGTACTGGCATGGAACGGGGATGTATTGGGATGTACAGGAACGGAACTGGAATGTACAGCGATGTATTGGCATGTACTGGCAGCGAGCTGGGATTTACTGGGATGTACTGGGAGGAAACTGGGATATACTGGGAGGCACTGGGAGGGAAGTGGGTGTCAACTGGGACATTCCAGTTTCCTCCCAGTACATCCCAGTTCCCTACCAGTGCAGCCCAGTACATCCCAGATCCCTCCCAGTACATCCCAGTTCCCTCCCAGTCTGTCCCAGTACATCCCAGTTCACACACAGTTCACACACAGTTCACTCCCAGTTCCATTCCAGTACAGCCCAGTACATGCCACTTTCCTCCAAGTAAATCCCAGTTCTCTCCCACTACATCCAAGTTCCCTCCCACTTCCCGATAAGTACATCCCAGTACTTCACAGTTCACTCCCAGTACATCCCAGTTCCCCCTCGGTACATAACAATTCCCTCCCAGTACACCCCGGTACATCCCAGTTCCCACCCAGTACATCCTACTACATCCCAGTTCCCTCCCAGTACCTCCCAGTTCCCTCTAAGTACATCCCAGTACATCCCAGTTCCCTCCCAGTACATCCCAGTTCCCTCTAAGTACATCCCAGTACTTCACAGTTCCCTCCCAGTTCACTCCCAGTTCCCTCCCAGTACATCCCAGTCCCCTCTAAGTACATCCCAATACTTCATAGTTCCCTCCCAGCACGTCCCAGTTCCCCTCAGTACATAACACTTCCCTCCCAGTACATACCAGTACATCCCAGTGTCCTCACAGTACATCCCAGTTCCCTCCCAGTACATCCCAGTTCCCTCCCAGTTCACTCCCAGTACACAACAGTTCCCTCCCAGTACATCCCAGTACATCCTAGTAGATCCTAGGACATTTCAAATCCCTGCCAGTTCCACCCGGTACAACCCAGTACAAGCCTGTACATCCTAGTTCCTCCACGGTACATCCCAGGGCATCCCCGCACATTTTAGTGCCTCCCAGTACGTCCCAGTTCCCTCCCAGTACTGGGAGGGAACTGGGACGTACTGGGAGGAACTGGGACGTACTCGGAGGGAACTGGGATGTACTGGGATGTAATGGGACGGAACTGGGATGTATTGGGAGGCACTGGGAAAGAAGTGGTAGTGAACCGGGAGGGAATTGGGATGTATGGGGATGAACTGGTAGGAAACTGGGATGTACTGGCATGGAACGGGGATGTATTGGGATGTACAGGAACGGAACTGGAATGTACAGCGATGTATTGGCATGTACTGGCAGCGAGCTGGGATTTACTGGGATGTACTGGGAGGAAACTGGGATATACTGGGAGGCACTGGGAGGGAAGTGGGTGTCAACTGGGACATTCCAGTTTCCTCCCAGTACATCCCAGTTCCCTACCAGTGCAGCCCAGTACATCCCAGTTCCCTCCCAGTCCGTCCCAATCCCCTCCCAGTACATCCCAGTTCCCTGCCAGTATGTCCCAGTACATCCCAGTTCCCTCCCAGTACATCCCAGTTCCATCCCACTACATCCCAATTCCCTCCCACTACATACCAGTTCCCTCCCAGTTCACTCCCAGCACATCCCCGTACTTCACAGTTCCATCCCAGTACATCCCAGTACGCACCAGTTCCCCTCAGTACATAACACTTCCCTCCCAGTACATAACAGTACATCCCAGTGTCCTCACAGTACGTCCCAGTTCCCTCCCAGTTCCCTCCCACTACATCCCAGTACATCCCAGTTCCCTCCCAGTACATCCCAGTTCCCTCGAAGTACATCCCAGTTCCCTCCCACTACATCCCAGTACATCCCAGTTCCCTCCCAGTTCACTCCCAGTACATCCCAGTACTTCACAGTTCCCTCCCAGTACATCCCAGTACGTCCCAGTTCCCCTCAGTACATAACACTTCCCTCCCAGTACATACCAGTACATCCCAGTTTCCTCACAGTACGTCCCAGTTCCCTCCCAGTACATCCCAGTTCCCTACCAGTACATCCCAGTTCCCTACCAGTGCAGCCCAGTACATCCCAGATCCCTCCCAGTACATCCCAGATCCCTCCCAGTCTGTCCCAGTACATCCCAGTTCCCTCACAGTACATCCCAGTTCACACACAGTTCACACACAGTTCACTCCCAGTTCCATTCCAGTACAGCCCAGTACATGCCACCTTCCTCCAAGTAAATCCCAGTTCTCTCCCACTACATCCAAGTTCCCTCCCACTTCCCGATAAGTACATCCCAGTACTTCACAGTTCACTCCCAGTACATCCCAGTTCCCCCTTCGGTACATAACAGTTCCCTCCCAGTACACCCCAGTACATCCCAGTTCCCTCCCAGTATGTCCCACTACATCCCAGTTCCCTCCCAGTACATCCCAGTTCCCTCCCACTAAATCCCAATTCCCAACACTTTCCACCCAGTACATCCCAGTTCCCTCCCAGTACCTCCCAGTTCCCTCTAAGTACATCCCAGTACATCCCAGTTCCCTCCCAGTACATCCCAGTTCCCTCTAAGTACATCCCTGTACTTCACAGTTCCCTCCCAGTTCACTGCCAGTTCCCTCCCAGTACATCCCAGTTCCCTCTAAGTACATCCCAATACTTCATAGTTCCCTCCCAGCACGTCCCAGTACGTCCCAGTTCCCCTCAGTACATAACACTTCCCTCCCAGTACATACCAGTACATCCCAGTGTCCTCACAGTACATCCCAGTTCCCTCCCAGTACATCCCAGTTCCCTCCCAGTACATCCCAGTTCCCTCCCAGTTCACTCCCAGTACACAACAGTTACCTCCCAGTACATCCCAGTACATCCTAGTAGATCCTAGGACATTTCAAATCCCTGCCAGTTCCACCCGGTACAACCCAGTACAAGCCTGTACATCCTAGTTCCTCCACAGTACATCCCAGGGCATCCCCGCACATTGTAGTGCCTCCCAGAACATCCCAGTTCCCTCCCAGTACTGGGAGGGACCTGGGACGTACTGGGAGGGAACTGGGACGTACTGGGAGGGAACTGGGACGTACTGGGAGGGAACTGGGATGTACTGGGATGTAATGGGACGGAACTGGGATGTATTGGGAGGCACTGGGAAAGAAGTGGTAGTGAACCGGGAGGGAATTGGGATGTACGGGGATGAACTGGTAGGAAACTGGGATGTACTGGCATGGAACGGGGATGTATTGGGATGTACAGGAACGGAACTGGAATGTACGGCGATGTATTGGGATGTACTGGGAGCGAACTGGGATTTACTGGGATGTACTGGGTGGAAACTGGGATATACTGGTAGGAAACTGGGATATACTGGGAGGCATTGGGAGGGAAGTGGGTGTCAACTGGGACATTCCAGTTTCCTCCCAGTACATCCCAGTTCCCTCCCAGTCCGTCCCAATCCCCTCCCAGTACATCCCAGTTCCCTGCCAGTATGTCCCAGTACATCCCAGTTCCCTCCCAGTACATCCCAGTTCCCTCCCACTACATACCAGTTCCCTCCCAGTACATACCAGTTCCCTCCCAGTACATACCAGTTCCCACCCAGTACATCCCAGTTCCCACCCAGTACATCCTACTACATACCAGTTCCCTCCCAGTACATCCCAGTACTTCACAGTTCCCTCCCAGTACATCCCAGTACGTCCCAGTTCCCCTCTGTACATAACACTTCCCTCCCAGTACATACCAGTACATCCCAGTGTCCTCACAGTACGTCCCAGTTCCCTCCCAGTACATCCCAGTTCCATACCAGTACATCCCAGTTCCCTCCCAGTTCACTCCCAGTACATAACAGTTACCTCCCAGTACATCCCAGTAGATCCTGGTACATCCCAAATCCCGGCCAGTTCCACCCGGTACAACCCAGGACAAGCCTGTACATCCTAGTTCCTCCACAGTACATCCCAGGGCATCCCCGCACATTGTAGTGCCTCCCAGTACATCCCAGGTCCCTCCCAGTACTGGGAGGGACCTGGGATGTACTGGGAGGGACCTGGGATGTACTGGGATGTAATGGGACGGAACTGGGATGTATTGGGAGGCACTGGGAAAGAAGTGGTAGTGAACCGGGAGGGAATTGGGATGTACGGGGATGAACTGGTAGGGAACTGGGATGTACTGGCATGGAACGGGGATGTATTGGGATGTACAGGCACGGAACTGGAATGTACTGCGATGTACTGGGATGTACTGGGAGCAAACTGGGATTTACTGGGATGTACTGGGAGGAAACTGGGATATACTGGGAGGCACTGGGAGGGAAGTGGGTGTCAACTGGGACATTCCAGTTTCCTCCCAGTACATCCCAGTTCCCTACCAGTGCAGCCCAGTACATCCCAGATCCCTCCCAGTATATCCCAGATCCCTCCCAGTCTGTCCCAGTACGTCCCAGTTCCCTCACAGTACATCCCAGTTCACACACAGTTCACACACAGTTCACTCCCAGTTCCATTCCAGTACAGCCCAGTACATGCCACTTTCCTCCAAGTAAATCCCAGTTCTCTCCCACTACATCCAAGTTCCCTCCCACTTCCCTCTAAGTACATCCCAGTACTTCACAGTTCACTCCCAGTACATCCCAGTTCCCCCTCGGTACATAACAGTTCCCTCCCAGTACACCCCAGTACATCCCAGTTCCCTCCCAGTATGTCCCACTACATCCCAGTTCCCTCCCAGTACCTCCCAGTTCCCTCTAAGTACATCCCAGTACATCCCAGTTCCCTCCCAGTACATCCCAGTTCCCTCTAAGTACATCCCAGTACTTCACAGTTCCCTCCCAGTTCACTCCCAGTTCCCTCCCAGTACATCCCAGTTCCCTCTAAGTACATCCCAATACTTCATAGTTCCCTCCCAGCACGTCCCAGTACGTCCCAGTTCCCCTCAGTACATAACACTTCCCTCCCAGTACATACCAGTACATCCCAGTGTCCTCACAGTACGTCCCAGTTCCCTCCCAGTACATCCCAGTTCCCTCCCAGTTCACTCCCAGTACACAACAGTTACCTCCCAGTACATCCCAGTACATCCTAGTAGATCCTAGGACATTTCAAATCCCTGCCAGTTCCACCCGGTACAACCCAGTACAAGCCTGTACATACTAGTTCCTCCACGGTACATCCCAGGGCATCCCCGCACATTTTAGTGCCTCCCAGTACATCCCAGTTCCCTCCCAGTACTGGGAGGGACCTGGGACGTACTGGGAGGGAACTGGGATGTACTGGGAGGGAACTGGGATGTACTGGGATGTAATGGGACGGAACTGGAATGTACTGCGATGTACTGGGATGTACTGGGAGCAAACTGGGATTTACTGTGATGTACTGGGAGGAAACTGGGATATACTGGGAGGCACTGGGAGGGAAGTGGGTGTCAACTGGGACATTCCAGTTTCCTCCCAGTACATCCCAGTTCCCTACCAGTGCAGCCCAGTACATCCCAGTTCCCTCCCAGTCCGTCCCAATCCCCTCCCAGTACATCCCAGTTCCCTCCCAGTACATCCCAGTTCCCCCTCGGTACATAACAGTTCCCTCCCAGTACACCCCAGTACATCCCAGTTCCCTCCCAGTCCATCCCAGTTCCCTCTAAGTACATCCCAGTACATCCCAGTTCCCTCCCAGTACATCCCAGTTCCCTCTAAGTACATCCCAGTACTTCACAGTTCCCTCCCAGTTCACTCCCAGTTCCCTCCCAGTACATCCCAGTTCCCTCTAAGTACATCCCAATACTTCATAGTTCCCTCCCAGCACGTCCCAGTACGTCCCAGTTCCCCTCCGTACATAACACTTCCCTCCCAGTACATACCAGTACATCCCAGTGTCCTCACAGTACATCCCAGTTCCCTCCCAGTACATCCCAGTTCCCTCCCAGTTCACACACAGTTCACTCCCAGTTCCATTCCAGTACATACCAGTTCCCTCCCAGTTGCCTCCCAGTTCCCTCACAGTACATCCCAGTACTTCACAGTTCACTCCCACTACATCCCAGTACGTCCCAGTTCCCCCTTGGTACATAACACTTCCCTCCCAATACATCCAAGTTCCCTCCCAGTACATCCCAATCCCCTCCCAGTACATCCCAGTTCCCTGCCAGTATGTCCCAGTTCCCTCCCAGTTCCCTCCTAGTACATACCAGTTCCCTCCCAGTACATCCCAGTTCCCTCCCAGTTCCCTTCCACTACATCCCAGTTCCCTCCCAGTACATCCCAGTACATCCTGGTACATCCCAGTTCCCACCCAGTACATCCTACTACATACCAGTTCCCTCCCAGTTCACTCCCAGCACATCCCAGTACTTCACAGTTCCCTCCCAGTACATCCCAGTACGCACCAGTTCCCCTCAGTACATAACACTTCCCTCCCAGTACATAACAGTACATCCCAGTGTCCTCACAGTACGTCCCAGTTCCCTCCCAGTACATCCCAGTTCCCTACCAGTACGTCCCAGTTCCCTCCCAGTTACCTCCCAGTACATCCCAGTAGATCCTGGTACATCCCAAATCCCTGCCAGTTCCACCCGGTACAACCCAGTACAAGCCTGTACATCCTAGTTCCTCCACAGAACATCCCAGGGCATCCCCGCACATTGTAGTGCCTCCCAGTACATCCCAGTTCCCTCCCAGTACTGGGAGGGACCTGGGATGTACTGGGAGGGAACTGGGATGTACTGGGAGGGAACTGGGATGTACTGGGATGTAATGGGACGGAACTGGGATGTATTGGGAGGCACTGGGAAAGAAGTGGTAGTGAACCGGGAGGGAATTGGGATGTACGGGGATGAACTGGTAGGAAACTGGGATGTACTGGCATGGAACGGGGATGTATTGGGATGTACAGGAACAGAACTGGAATGTACAGCAATGTATTGGCATGTACTGGCAGCGAGCTGGGATTTACTGGGATGTACTGGGAGGAAACTGGGATATACTGGAGGAAACTGGGATATACTGGAGGAAACTGGGATATACTGGGAGGCATTGGGAGGGAAGTGGGTGTCAACTGGGACATTCCAGTTTCCTCCCAGTACATCCCAGTTCCCTACCAGTGCAGCCCAGTACATCCCAGTTCCCTCCCAGTCCGTCCCAATCCCCTCCCAGTCCGTCCCAATCCCCTCCCAGTCCGTCCCAGTTCCCTCCCAGTACATCCCAGTTCCCTCCCAGTACATACCAGTTCCCTCCCAGTACATACCAGTTCCCTCCCAGTACATCCTACTACATACCAGTTCCCTCCCAGTTCACTCCCAGTACATCCCAGTACTTCACAGTTCCCTCCCAGTACATCCCAGTACGTCCCAGTTCCCCTCAGTACATAACACTTCCCTCCCAGTACATACCAGTACATCCCAGTGTCCTCACGGTACGTCCCAGTTCCCTCCCAGTACATCCCAGTTCCCTCCCAGTACATCCCAGTTCCCTCCCTGTTCCTTCCCAGTACATAACAGTTACCTCCCAGTACATCCTGGTACATCCCAAATCCCTGCTAGTTCCACCCGGTACAACCCAGTACAAGCCTGTACATCCTAGTTCCTCCACAGTACATCCCAGGGCATCCCCGCACATTGTAGTGCCTCCCAGTACATCCCAGTTCCCTCCCAGTACTGGGGGGGAACTGGGATGTACTGGGAGGGACCTGGGATGTACTGGGAGGGAACTGGGATGTACTGGGATGTAATGGGACGGAACTGGGATGTATTGGGAGGCACTGGGAAAGAAGTGGTAGTGAACCGGGAGGGAATTGGGATGTACGGGGATGAACTGGTAGGAAACTGGGATGTACAGGCACGGAACTGGAATGTACTGCGATGTACTGGGATGTACTGGGAGCAAACTGGGATTTACTGGGATGTACTGGGAGGAAACTGGGATATACTGGGAGGCACTGGGAGGGAAGTGGGTGTCAACTGGGACATTCCAGTTTCCTCCCAGTACATCCCAGTTCCCTACCAGTGCAGCCCAGTACATCCCAGATCCCTCCCAGTACATCCCAGATCCCTCCCAGTCTGTCCCAGTACATCCCAGTTCCCTCACAGTACATCCCAGTTCACACACAGTTCACACACAGTTCACTCCCAGTTCCATTCCAGTACAGCCCAGTACATGCCACTTTCCTCCAAGTAAATCCCAGTTCTCTCCCACTACATCCAAGTTCCCTCCCACTTCCCGATAAGTACATCCCAGTACTTCACAGTTCACTCCCAGTACATCCCAGTTCCCCCTCGGTACATAACAGTTCCCTCCCAGTACACCCCAGTACATCCCAGTTCCCACCCAGTACATCCCAGTTCCCTCTAAGTACATCCCAGTACATCCCAGTTCCCTCCCAGTACATCCCAGTTCCCTCTAAGTACATCCCAGTACTTCACAGTTCCCTCCCAGTTCACTCCCAGTTCCCTCCCAGTACATCCCAGTTCCCTCTAAGTACATCCCAATACTTCATAGTTCCCTCCCAGCACGTCCCAGTACGTCCCAGTTCCTCTCAGTACATAACACTTCCCTCCCAGTACATACCAGTACATCCCAGTGTCCTCACAGTACATCCCAGTTCCCTCCCAGTACACAACAGTTACCTCCCAGTACATCTCAGTACATCCTAGTAGATCCTAGGACATTTCAAATCCCTGCCAGTTCCACCCGGTACAACCCAGTACAAGCCTGTACATCCTAGTTCCTCCACAGTACATCCCAGGGCATCCCCGCACATTGTAGTGCCTCCCAGTACATCCCAGTTCCCTCCCAGTACTGGGAGGGACCTGGGACGTACTGGGAGGGAACTGGGATGTACTGGGATGTAATGGGACGGAACTGGGATGTATTGGGAGGCACTGGGAAAGAAGTGGTAGTGAACCGGGAGGGAATTGGGATGTACGGGGATGAACTGGTAGGAAACTGGGATGTACTGGCATGGAACGGGGATGTATTGGGATGTACAGGAACGGAACTGGAATGTACGGCGATGTATTGGGATGTACTGGGAGCGAACTGGGATTTACTGGGATGTACTGGGAGGAAACTGGGATATACTGGGAGGAAACTGGGATATACTGGGAGGCATTGGGAGGGAAGTGGGTGTCAACTGGGACATTCCAGTTTCCTCCCAGTACATCCCAGTTCCCTACCAGTGCAGCCCAGTACATCCCAGTTCCCTCCCAGTCCGTCCCAATCCCCTCCCAGTACATCCCAGTTCCCTGCCAGTATGTCCCAGTACATCCCAGTTCCCTCCCAGTACATCCCAGTTCCCTCCCAGTACATCCCAGTTCCCTCCCAGTTCCCTCCCACTACATCCCAGTACATCCCAGTTCCCTCCCAGTACATACCAGTTCCCTCCCAGTACATCCTGGTACATCCCACTACATACCAGTTCCCTCCCAGTTCCCTCCCAGTACATCCCAGTACTTCACAGTTCCCTCCCAGTACATCCCAGTACGTCCCAGTTCCCCTCAGTACATAACACTTCCCTCCCAGTACATAACAGTACATCCCAGTGTCCTCACAGTACGTCCCAGTTCCCTCCCAGTACATCCCAGTTCCCTCCCAGTTCACTCCCAGTACATAACAGTTACCTCCCAGTACATCCTAGTAGATCCTGGTACATCCCAAATCCCTGCCAGTTCCACCCGGTACAACCCCGTACAAGCCTGTACATCCTAGTTCCTCCACAGTACATCCCAGGGCATCCCCGCACATTGTAGCGCCTCCCAGTACATCCCAGTTCCCTCCCAGTACAGGGAGGGACCTAGGATTAAGGGGGAGGGACCTGGGATGTACTGGGAGGGACCTGGGATGTACTGGGATGTAATGGGACGGAACTGGGATGTATTGGGAGGCACTGGGAAAGAAGTGGTAGTGAACCGGGAGGGAATTGGGATGTACGGGGATGAACTGGTAGGAAACTGGGATGTACTGGCATGGAACGGGGATGTATTGGGATGTACAGGAACAGAACTGGAATGTACTGCGATGTACTGGGAGCAAACTGGGATTTACTGGGATGTACTGGGAGGAAACTGGGATGTAATGGGACGGAACTGGGAAAGAAGTGGTAGTGAACCGGGAGGGAATTGGGATGTACGGGGATGAACTGGTAGGGAACTGGGATGTAATGGCATGGAACGGGGATGTATTGGGATGTACAGGCACGGAACTGGAATGTACTGCGATGTACTGGGATGTACTGGGAGCAAACTGGGATTTACTGGGATGTACTGGGAGGAAACTGGGATATACTGGGAGGCACTGGGAGGGAAGTGGGTGTCAACTGGGACATTCCAGTTTCCTCCCAGTAGATCCCAGTTCCCAACCAGTGCAGCCCAGTACATCCCAGATCCCTCCCAGTACATCCCAGTTCCCTCCCAGTCCGTCCCAGTACATCCCAGTACATCCCAGTTCCCTCACAGTACATCCCAGTTCCCTCACAGTTCACACACAGTTCACTCCCAGTTCCATTCCAGTACATCCCAGTACATGCCACTTTCCTCCAAGTAAATCCCAGTTCCCTCCCACTACATCCAAGTTCCCTCCCACTTCCCTCTAAGTACATCCCAGTACTTCACAGTTCACTCCCAGTACATCCCAGTTCGCCCTCGGTACATAACAGTTCCCTCCCAGTACACCCCACTACATCCCAGTTCCCTCCCAGTCCATCCCAGTTCCCTCCCAGTAAATCCCAATTCCCAACACTTTCCACCCAGTACATCCCAGTTCCCTCCCAGTACATCCCAGTTCCCTCCCAGTACATCCCAGTACTTCACAGTTCCCTCCCAGTTCACTCCCAGTTCCCTCCCAGTACATCCCAGTTCCCTCCCAGTACATCCCAGTTCCCTCCCTGTTCACTCCCAGTACATAACAGTTACCTCCCAGTACATCCCAGTAGATCCTGGTACATCCCAAATCCCTGCCAGTTCTACCCGGTACAACCGAGTACAAGCCTGTACATCCTAGTTCCTCCACAGTACATCCCAGGGCATCCCCGCACATTGTAGTGCCTCCCAGTACATCCCAGGTCCCTCCCAGTACTGGGAGGGAACTGGGATGTACTGGGAGGGAACTGGGACGTACTGGGAGGGAACTGGGATGTAATGGGATGTAATGGGACGGAACTGGGATGTATTGGGAGGCACTGGGAAAGAAGTGGTAGTGAACCGGGAGGGAATTGGGATGTACGGGGATGAACTGGCAGGAAACTGGGATGTACTGGCATGGAACGGGGATGTATTGGGATGTACAGGAACAGAACTGGAATGTACAGCGATGTATTGGCATGTACTGGCAGCGAGCTGGGATTTACTGGGATGTACTGGGAGGAAACTGGGATATACTGGGAGGCATTGGGAGGGAAGTGGGTGTCAACTGGGACATTCCAGTTTCCTCCCAGTACATCCCAGTTCCCTACCAGTGCAGCCCAGTACATCCCAGTTCCCTCCCAGTCCGTCCCAATCCCCTCCCAGTACATCCCAGTTCCCTGCCAGTATGTCCCAGTACATCCCAGTTCCCTCCCAGTACATCCCAGTTCCCTCCCAGTACATCCCAGTTCCCTCCCAGTACATCCCAGTTCCCTCCCAGTACATCCCAGTTCCCTCCCAGTACATCCTGGTACATCCCAGTTCCCACCCAGTACATCCTACTACATACCAGTTCCCTCCCAGTTCACTCCCAGTACATCCCAGTACTTCACAGTTCCCTCCCAGAACATCCCAGTACGTCCCAGTTCCCCTCAGTACATAACACTTCCCTCCCAGTACGTAACAGTACATCCCAGTGTCCTCACAGTACGTCCCAGTTCCCTCACAGTACACCCCAGTTCCCTACCAGTACATCCCAGTTCCCTCCCTGTTCCTTCCCAGTACATAACAGTTACCTCCCAGTACATCCCAGTAGATCCTGGTACATCCCAAATCCCTGCCAGTTCCACCCGGTACAACCCAGTACAAGCCTGTACATCCTAGTTCCTCCACGGTACATCCCAGGACATCCCCGCACATTGTAGTGCCTCCCAGTACATCCCAGTTCCCTCCCAGTACTGGGAGGGACCTGGGATGTACTGGGAGGGAACTGGGATGTACTGGGATGTAATGGGACGGAACTGGGATGTATTGGGAGGCACTGGGAAAGAAGTGGTAGTGAACCGGGAGGGAATTGGGATGTACGGGGATGAACTGGTAGGAAACTGGGATGTACTGGCATGGAACGGGGATGTATTGGGATGTACAGGAACGGAACTGGAATGTACTGCGATGTACTGGGATGTACTGGGAGCGAGCTGGGATTTACTGGGATGTACTGGGAGGAAACTGGGATATACTGGGAGGAAACTGGGATATACTGGGAGGAAACTGGGATATACTGGGAGGCACTGGGAGGGAAGTGGGTGTCAACTGGGACATTCCCGTTTCCTCCCAGTACATCCCAGTTCCCTACCAGTGCAGCCCAGTACATCCCAGATCCCTCCCAGTACATCCCAGATCCCTCCCAGTCTGTCCCAGTACATCCCAGTACATCCCAGTTCCCTCACAGTTCACACACAGTTCACTCCCAGTTCCATTCCAGTACAGCCCAGTACATGCCACTTTCCTCCAAGTAAATCCCAGTACCCTCCCACTACATTCAAGTTCCCTCCCACTTCCCTCTAAGTACATCCCAGTACTTCACAGTTCACTCCCAGTACGTCCCAGTTCCCCCTCGGTACATAACAATTCCCTCCCAGTACACCCCAGTACATCCCAGTTCCCTCCCAGTATGTCCCACTACATCCCAGTTCCCTCCCAGTCCATCCCAGTTCCCTCCCAGTAAATCCCAATTCCCAACACTTTCCACCCAGTACATCCCAGTTCCCTCCCAGTACATCCCAGTTCCCTCTAAGTACATCCCAGTACTTCACAGTTCCCTCCCAGTTCACTCCCAGTACACAACAGTTACCTCCCAGTACATCCCAGTACATCCTAGTAGATACTAGGACATTTCAAATCCCTGCCAGTTCCACCTGGTACAACCGAGTACAAGCCTGTACATCCTAGTTCCTCCACGGTACATCCCAGGACATCCCCGCACATTGTAGTGCCTCCCAGTACATCCCAGCTCCCTCGCAGTACTGGGAGGGAACTGGGATGTACTGGGAGGGAACTGGGATGTACTGGGATGTAATGGGACGGAACTGGGATGTATTGGGAGGCATTGGGAAAGAAGTGGTAGTGAACCGGGAGGGAATTGGGATGTACGGGGATGTACTGGCATGGAACGGGGATGTATTGGGATGTACTGGGAGCGAACTGGGATTTACTGGGATGTACTGGGAGGAAACTGGGATGTACTGGGAGGAAACTGGGATGTACTGGGAGGAAACTGGGATTTACTGGGAGGAAACTGGGATTTACTGGGAGGAAACTGGGATTTACTGGGAGGAAACTGGGATTTACTGGGAGGAAACTGGGATTTACTGGGAGGAAACTGGGATTTACTGGGAGGAAACTGGGATTTACTGGGAGGAAACTGGGATTTACTGGGAGGAAACTGGGATTTACTGGGAGGAAACTGGGATTTACTGGGAGGAAACTGGGATTTACTGGGAGGAAACTGGGATTTACTGGGAGGAAACTGGGATTTACTGGGAGGAAACTGTGATTTACTGGGAGGAAACTGTGATTTACTGGGAGGAAACTGTGATTTACTGGGAGGAAACTGTGATTTACTGGGAGGAAACTGTGATTTACTGGGAGGAAACTGTGATTTACTGGGAGGAAACTGTGATTTACTGGGAGGAAACTGGGATATACTGGGAGGAAACTGGGAGGGAAGTGGGTGTCAACTGGGACATTCCAGTGTCCTCCCAGTACATCCCAGTTCCCTACCAGTGCAGCCCAGTACATCCCAGATCCCTCCCAGTCCCTCCCAGTACCCTCACAGTACATCCCAGTTCCCTCCCAGTTCACACACAGTTCACTCCCAGTTCCATTCCACTACGTCCCACTACATCCCAGTTGCCTCCCAGTTTCCTCTAAGTACATCCCAGTACTTCAAAGTTCCCTCCCAGTACATCCCAGTTCCCTCACAGTACATCCCAGTACTTCACAGTTCACTCCCACTACATCCCAGTACGTCCCAGTTCCCCCTTGGTACATAACACTTCCCTCCCAATACATCCAAGTTCCCTCCCAGTACATCCCAATCCCCTCCCAGTACAACCCAGTTCCCTGCCAGTATGTCCCCAGTACATCCCAGTTCCCTCCCAGTACATCCCAGTTCCCTCCCAGTACATCCCAGTTCCCTCCCAGTACATACCAGTACATCCTGGTACATCCCAGTTCCCACCCAGTACATCCTACTACATACCAGTTCCCTCCCAGTTGACTCCCAGTACATCCCAGTACTTCACAGTTCCCTCTCAGTACATCCCAGTACATCCCTGTTCCCCTCAGTACATAACACTTCCCTCCCAGTACATAACAGTACATCCCAGTGTCCTCACAGTACGTCCCAGTTCCCTACCAGTACATCCCAGTTCCCTACCAGTACATCCCAGTTCCCTCCCTGTTCCTTCCCAGTACATAACAGTTACCTCCCAGTACATCCCAGTACATCCTGGTACATCCCAAATCCCTGCCAGTTCCACCCGGTACAACCCAGTACAAGCCTGTACATCCTAGTTCCTCCACAGTACATCCCAGGGCATCCCCGCACATTGTAGTGCCTCCCAGTACATCCCAGTTCCCTCCCAGTACTGGGAGGGAACTGGGATGTACTGGGAGGGACCTGGGATGTACTGGGAGGGACCTGGGATATACTGGGATGTAATGGGACGGAACTGGGATGTATTGGGAGGCACTGGGAAAGAAGTGGTAGTGAACCGGGAGGGAATTGGGATGTACGGGGATGAACTGGTAGGGAACTGGGATGTACTGGCATGGAACAGGGATGTATTGGGATGTACAGGCACGGAACTGGAATGTACTGCGATGTACTGGGATGTACTGGGAGCAAACTGGGATTTACTGGGATGTACTGGGAGGAGACTGGGATATACTGGGAGGCACTGGGAGGGAAGTGGGTGTCAACTGGGACATTCCAGATTCCTCCCAGTACATCCCAGTTCCCTACCAGTGCAGCCCAGTACATCCCAGATCCCTCCCAGTCTGTCCCAGTACATCCCAGTACATCCCAGTTCCCTCACAGTACATCCCAGTTCCCTCACAGTTCACACACAGTTCACTCCCAGTTCCATTCCAGTACAGCCCAGTACATGCCACTTTCCTCCAAGTAAATCCCAGTTCTCTCCCACTACATCCAAGTTCCCTCCCACTTCCCTCTAAGTACATCCCAGTACTTCACAGTTCACTCCCAGTACATCCCAGTTCCCCCTTGGTACATAACAGTCCCCTCCCAGTACACCCCAGTACATCCCAGTTCCCTCCCAGTATGTCCCACTACATCCCAGTTCCCTCCCAGTCCATCCCAGTTCCCTCCCAGTAAATCCCAATTCCCAACACTTTCCTCCCAGTACATCCCAGTTCCCTCCCAGTACATCCCAGTTCTTCACAGTTCCCTCCCAGCACATCCCAGTACGTCCCAGTTACCCTCAGTACATAACACTTCCCTCCCAGTACATACCAGTACATCCCAGTTCCCTACCAGTTCCTTCCCAGTACATAACAGTTACCTCCCAGTACATCCCAGTACATCCTGGTACATCCCAAATTCCTGCCAGTTCCACCCGGTACAACCCAGTACAAGGCTGTACATCCTAATTCCTCCACACTACATCCCAGGACATCCCAGGACATTGTAGAGCCTCCCAGTACGTCCCAGTTCCCTCCCAGTACAACCCAGTAGATCCTGGTACGTCCCCGTTCCCCGCACTGTACGTCCCCGTTCCCCGCACTGTACGTCCCCGTTCCCCGCACTGTACTGGGAGGACAACCGAGCCTGCGCAGTGACTGACATAGGGAACGAGCAAGTTTGTACCCATCACTAGACAAGACAATAATGACTATGTATGAGTATGTGAAATTTTCATCTATAAATTGTACGGGAAAGGTGCGTGAGGTACGCACGCCAGGAGGAGCGATCCCCCGTGCATCCGGCGCCGTGAATATAGAATGCCTGCTCTTTAATACTAAATTGGTGTTGAGGAGTCGTTTCCGATTTTAACGCGTTTTTCGGTAACACAGGGAGTCAGATCAAGAGAGCCAGAGAACAACAAAACACCGACAGGCTACAGGACAGAGCAGGAGGAATAAAAAAAAAAAAAAAAACGGAGCCAGAGCCAGGCAGAGAGAGGCGGAGAAAGAAAAAGGAGCCACAGGCTACAGGACAGAGAGAGGGAGGACTGAAAAGACGGGGAGGCAGGGAGCCACTCAGAGCGAGACGGAGAAAGAAGGTGCGAGGGGGGCGCAAAAAAAAATAATTTTGCAGCAGGTAAGGAAAGAGAGGGGGCCGGGGGAGAGACAGGGAGGGCCCAGGACGTACAAGAGAGGCAACGGGGCCCCAGTGGCCCAGGACTCACCGCGACTCTCGCTCTCAGCGCTGCTGGCACAATTTAGCCGTTCAGATGCTTCTTTCCCCTCCTCTCCTCCCTGCCTCTTCTGCAGCTCCAGACTCTAGGCCGACCTCCACCTGAAGAGAATACGTGGGTGTCTTACAGCTCTTACCAGATGAGGCTTCCTAGGCACGTAGCCTAGCTCGCTCGTGCACTACACGCCCGTACCCAACTCCGGGTTACGCGTACAGACCCTACGGTGCACGTTGGTGGCCCGGCCCGCTGCGGGCTATGAAGGGGGATCCTTCCTCCCCCACCTGCATGGACAGGCTCTCTCTTGCCTGCGGCAGGAAGGCAGCTGGCAGCCAGAGCACCTTCAGTTTCTTCTTCTTTACCTTTCGTTGGCGTCTCCAGCTTCAGCCGAGGCAGCTCCTGTCCGCAGCCGGGAAGGGCTTTGTCTATCCCTTTTCGGCCCTGCGCTGCGAGGACGGCGAGGACGGGCAGAGAGAAGCCACGCGAGCCTGAGACGGCCGCAGGCAACGGCATCCCCGGGGGAAGGACAGACAACCACGTCCTCAGCACGGTCTCTGGGAGAGGGAAAGAAGAAACAGCGACCGTCATTACCGTCGATCGACCCTGGCCAAAGCCTCTCCTTCCGCAGGGGCTTCTGGACACACCGCTCCCTCCCCACGCTACTGCTAAGGGCCCCTGCGCCAAGGGGGAATCCAGTGCGCTTGAGGGACGGCTTGCTGCCTTCACGACAGGGCCTGGGGGCGGCCTAAGGCTATGCAGCACGCTTATGGGGAGGTGCCGGAGCTGGGGGCAGGCGCACGGGGCAAGGGGGGCCCGGGGAGGCTGAGCGGGACCTCCGGTGGGCCGGGGACGCGGCCATCATCTGCGCCCTGGGCACGGGGAAAAGGTCATCGTCCTCCTCCTTTCCCTCTTCCCTTCTGTCAGCTCCCGGGGAACTCACCGCTTCTCGGGAAGCGGCCGCACCCGCAAGCCCCCAGTAATCAACACGAATCCAACCCCAAAAATACACCTCGCGTACCGTACGCGCCACGGCCGCCCGGCACCCGAGCGCCGGAAGACCGCGCCTCCCGCCATGCCCGGCGAACCACGTGACAGGGCCGGCAGCCACTGCGCCAGGAATACAGCTCCCGGCATGCTCTGCGGCACAACCCGGCCGCCCGGCGGCAGGTTTGATGCGGAGCCACCCAGCATCCCTGCGAGCACAGCTGCAGGCGCAACAGCAGTTACGCAGCCACAACTAGGCACTAAACAAAGGCTTTCCAACACTGGAGGTCTAGAACAGGTAGACATTAGCACAGAAGCACAAGGGGCTCCGTCACCCTGCACAAATCTCCCCGTGCCTACACACGCACACGTTCAGAAGTTAGTTATCAGAAAACGCCCGACTCAGCCATTTGCCACAGTCACGAGACTCACGACATGATAACACGACATGACACACGAGGTGGGCTCAGAGTTTTAAGGCAAGAAATACCTCCCACGCCCCCCACCCGAGATCTTTCAGGGTCCACACCTGCCATCGCCCCGCACCAAACCTACCCGGCCAAAGGCTTTCAGGTGGCCCGAAACACTGTACACAGAAAATAACCAGGGACAGACCTGCATTGTTCGGAAGCGAACGATGCCCGACCGGGGCTCCTCTGCGGGGCACGGAGCCCCCCGGCCCCGCCCGGAGACACACACCCGCCCCCCGCTGCCCGAACTCACCCACCAGCGCTCTCCGGCCCCCGGACACGGCCGCGCTGCTCTCTCAGGCGGCTGCCGCAGGCGAGGCTCGGGCACCGCCAGGCCTCCAGGCGTCCCGAGGGGCTGCCGGCCACCGCAGGGGATGGCTGCCGGCGGCCGGACCGCCGCGGCGCTCCCCGCCCAGCTCCGAGCAGGCTCCGCCGGCCGCGGGCTTCCCACGCCGGGCCGCAGAGGGGCCCCGGCACCGCACAGGGACGCCTCGCGACCCGGCCGCCACACGCACCGGCCCTTCGGCCTCCACACGCACCGCTCCCGCCCCCGCTCCGACGCGCCGCGCACGCGCCACCGGAAGCCCGAGCCCCGCGGGGCGGCCCTTAAAGGGCGGCCGGAAGGAACGGCCCCCACCGGCCCCGCCACCGCGCCCAGCCGGTGAGCGCCAGCGCCCCCTGCTGGCCGGGCCGCGCTCAGCTCGCGAGGGCGCCGAGGGCCGGGCGGGGCGGGACGCGCCGGCTCGGGGCCAGCGCCTTCTCGGGGCGAGCGGGAAACCCCTGCGGGCCCCGGTCACGGCCGGGCACAGCCGCGCGCCCTCCGAGAGCTGCTGAACGCGGCTGCCGCTCGTGACACATACCGAGCCGTCCGCGACGGGAGCGGGCAGAGGAGGAAGGGGCCGGCGGCCGCGGGGCCCTGGCCCCAGGCGGGGGGGAGGGGCTGGGGCCCGGGGGGCCGCCCCCCTACTCACAGTTCCCTCACAGTTCCCTCACAGTTCCCTCACAGTTCCCTCACAGTTCCCTCACAGTTCCCTCACAGTTCCCTCACAGTTCCCTCACAGTTCCCTCACAGTTCCCTCACAGTTCCCTCACAGTTCCCTCACAGTTCCCTCACAGTTCCCTCACAGTTCCCTCACAGTTCCCTCACAGTTCCCTCACAGTTCCCTCACAGTTCCCTCACAGTTCCCTCACAGTTCCCTCACAGTTCCCTCACAGTTCCCTCACAGTTCCCTCACAGTTCCCTCACAGTTCCCTCACAGTTCCCTCACAGTTCCCTCACAGTTCCCTCACAGTTCCCTCACAGTTCCCTCACAGTTCATCCCATGGACGGAACCGGGACCTACTGTGAGGCACTGGGAAAGAAGTGGGAGGAAGCCGGGACAGACCAATATAGCCCAGTATGGACTAGACCAATATAGCCCAGTATGGACTAGACCAATATAGCCCAGTATGGACTAGACCAATATAGCCCAGTATGGACTGGAGGGAACTGCGAGGGAACCGCGAGAGAACCCCACAGAACAAACCATGGGGCACGAGAAGGCAGAGAATTAAGAATTAGGGACAGGGAGCCAGAAAAAAAAAAAGAAAAAAACCAAAGGGAGACAGAGAGCAAAAGGAATCGCAATGCGTACGGAGAGAAGAGAGAAACAATTCTAGCATAGGGTCACGCGGGAGCCAGGGACAGCAAGATGGAGAAAGGACAGAAGCTACAGGCTACAGGGCAGAGAGGGAAGAATTAATGAATAGACACAGAGAGCTGGGCAGAAAGAGATGGAGAAAGGCTAAAGATCACACGGCCTACAGGGAAGAGAGAAGAGAGGGAGGAATTTTAAAAACAGGGGCAAGAAGCCAGAGAGAGGGAGAGAGAAGCAACAATAAAATGGGGACAAGCCACAGGGCAGCGAGGAGGGAATCAATGAATAAGAACACGAGACCAAAGAGAACACAATGTAGAATGGAAAAAAGGAACAGCGGCCTACAGGGAAGGAGGAATTAAAGATCAGGGACTGGGAGGCAGACAGAGACACATGAAGAAACAAGTGAAAAAAAAGAAAAAAACAAACCAACAGCAATGGGCTACAAAGACAGAGAGGGAGGAAATGAGGAAATAAAACGTCGCAGCAAGGAGCTGGACAGAGAGAGATGAGGACAAACAAATAGCACGGGTCCACGTGACAGAGAACGTGGAATTAGAACACAGAGAGAGGGAGCCGGACAGAGAGAGAGGCCGAGAGAAACATCTAGACAGGCTACAGCGGGCAGAGGCAGGAATTAAAACCTAGGGACAGGGAGCTGGACAGAGAGAGATGGAGGTCACAGGGAACAGCGGTGGCTGCAGGAAGAACAGGAATTCATGAATAGGGAAAGGGAGCTGGACAGAGAAGAACTCAGAAAGGCAAGAACAGTAGCAGGGTACAGAGCAGAGCAGACAAATTAAAAAGCACGGGGGGAGCGTTGAGGCAGACAGAGAGAGATTAAGAAAAAAGTCACGGGCTACGTGGCAAAGCAGGAGGAATTCAGAAACGAGGATGGGAACCAAGGGAGAGTGTGCTGGTGAAGGATAACGGGCATTAAAAGTGAGGGACGGGGAGCTGGGAAAAGCGAGGCAGAGAAAAACAGAATCACAGAGAGAATCACACAAAGCCAAAAAAGAAGAAACTGAACAACAGGAACAGGTGTAACCAAAGCGATGAAATCAACCAACCAGAGACGGTGTTCCATTACGGGAACATGGAGCGTACCAATCAGCGCACCTGTCGATCTGCATTTTAGTGCCTAGGCGATCGTTAATGTCAGCAGAACAACAGACAACATGCTTCTGTCAGAAAAGGATGACAAAACGCGGTTTCGCTTAGCGGACTGAGAAAACTAGCCAAGACTGCCAAGAGTAAGAGCCGAGAAGCTAAAAGGTAATTCCGGCAGGGGGAGATCGCGACCACCGACTCACAGACCACCACCGACCCAAGTAACACCACCTACTCAGAAGAGAACAACGGAAGAGGACAACCGAGCCTGCGCAGTGATTGACATACGGAACGAGCAAGTTTGTACCCATCGCTAGACAAGACAATAACGACTATGTATGAGTATGTAAAATTTTCATCTACAAATTGTACAGGAAAGGTGCGTGAGGTACGCACGCCAGGAGGAGCGATCCCCCGTGCATCCGGCGCCGTGAATATAGAATGCCTGCTCTTTAATACTAAATTGGTGTTGAGGAGTCGTTTCCGATTTTAACGCGTTTTTCGGTAACAGTTTTGGCACCCCAGGTGGGAACCTGCTTTTGAATCTCGACGGATCCGTGGGATCGTGGGACCTGCAGCCGGCCCCGAGGAATTCTCCGGGAGAGCTTCCGATCCCCGGGCCAGAGAATTCTGAGCAAGATCCCCTGGATTGAGGTAAACAAGGCATTCTTTGAAGAAGAAACTTAGGTAGAATAATACGTGGGGTTAGTTTCCCACATAGGATAGGATAGCGGGTTTGAGTCCCACAGGCCTGCCCGTAAGGCGCGGCGAAAGCCACGCAGGGTCGGGGCCAAGAGGTGCCTCGGTTGGTAAGTCTCTGCTAGGCGAAAGCCTGTGGAGCGGGACCCGAGGGTAGGGGAGTCTTCAACAGGGGGTTGAAGTCTCCAGGGATATCTAGCAGGGGGCTACAGATCCCAGTGGCAGATTTCCAGTGAGACCTCTAACGGGGGTTGGAGTCCCTCTGACTAGTATTTGTGATAGTGCACTATCACAACTACTAGTCGACTGGGAGACGGGAGCATTACTGAGTAGGAAACCTATCCCACAGAGAACACCTTTGCGATGTATTTTGAAGCACTGGAAAGACGTCGGGGGCGGTGACCCACTAACTCGGAAACCATTAATTGAATATTGCAATCATTGGTGGCCAACGTATCAATTGGAAGGTGGGCACAAATGGCGAGAACACGAGACATTGCAATATCGTACCATCTTGCAATTAATGTTGTTTTGTAAAAAGGGAAGGCAAACGGGAAGAAGTGGCATATGTTGATTTGTTCTTTACACCGTGGAATCATCCCGAGCAGCAGAAACAGCGTGAGGTATGTCCACAAGATTCTACGGCAATGTTTCTGAAAAGAGGAAAACGTGGTGAGAACTTGAAAGAGTGTTGCTCTACTTGTGATACTGGATACTTCGCTTGATGAAACTGACAAGAAAATAGTATGGAATACAGCCAGAAGGCAGGTGCAGGGAGCACATGCTAACAGGAATTTACAGAGAACAATGAATAAGAATTTTCCATCTACAAATCCCGAGTGGGACCCTAATCAGCCAGGACCCAGGGGAATGTTGACTAGATGTCAGAGAGAGATTTTATTTGGAGTAAGACAAGCAATGCCAAAAGCAATAAATTGGTCAAAATTTATGAAGTGAGACAAGAATTAAGTGAGTCCCCTTCAGCCTTTATGGAAAGACTGAAGGTGACCACCAGAAAATATACTCATTTGAACCCAGAAAAACCAGAAAAAGCAATTCAGCTGGTCTCTATATTCATAAGACAATCAGCCCCAGATGGGGGCGGGGGGAGAGAAAACAACCTTCAGAAACTAGAACAACCTGAATCCAGAGATCTGGGTTAAATGCTTGAAGTAGCTTGGCATGAAGGAGACCAGGGGAATCAACCCTAGCTGAACACCTGGTTACACTGAAGCTACGGAATGAAGAAATAGAATTTTTGGTAGATACGGGAGCCACTTATTTGGTATTGAATACACGTGAAGAGAAATTTGATCATAAATCAGTAGATGTTGCTAGCGCAACAGGGCAAAGAAAAATTAGCCCCTCTCAGAGCCATTAAAGTTTAAATTGGAGAAGCAATGGGCAACTCACCAGTTTCTGCATATGCCTGAATGTCCACTGCCTCTGTTATGACGAGATCTATTAGGTCAATTAGATGCTCAAGTAACTTTTAAAGATGGAGAGATTAAATCACTAATACCAGAATCAAAAGCCACAGAGGCGAGAGCGTTTATGTTACAGGATTCCTCCAGGGAGGAACGGGTTCCCGAGGAAGTGGAAAACGTAGTAATTCCTTTGGTTTGAGCGAGCGGAGCTCCGGAGCGATCTAAGTGGGCAGAGCCGGTAAAAGTAACCTTAAAGCTTGGAGCCAAGCCCGTAAGACAAAAACAATACCCTATTAAGCGAGAGGCTCGAAAAGGATTACAGAAGTTAATTATAAAATTTTTCAGAATATGAGCTTTTAGTGGAATGTGAATCAGAATATAGTACTCCTGTGTCACCAGTAAAGAAATCTAGAGGCAAAGAGTATTAGCTAGTTCACGATTTAAGGGCTATAAATCAGGTGGTCCAAGATATACATCCGGTAGTAGCTAATCCATACGCTTTACTGACCTCTTTTAAAGGAGGAGCATAAACGGTTTACTGTACTAGATTTGAAGGACGCCTTCTTTTGCATACCTCCAGGCATAAAAAGTCAAAGCCTATTTGCTTTGGAATGGGAAAGCCCCACCACAGAATGAAAGACACAGCTACCATGGACCGTACTTCCACAAGGATTTAAAAATAGTCCTACGATACTTGAGACTCAGCTGGCAAAAAAAAATTAGAGATATAGAAAAAACAGAACCCAGGGAGAGGCATCTTGTTACAGAATGCGGATGACATTCTGATAGCGGCACAAAGTAAAGAAAAATGTTTTGAAATTTTTAAATTTTCTGGGCCAAGGAAGATGCGGAGTTTCCAGAAACAAAACCCAAATAGGAAAAGAAGCAGCCATTTATTTAGGATTTGAAATATCTCAAAGACAAAGACAATTAGAAAGTGAAAAGAAAGAAACTATTTGTCAAATTCCCGAACCTAGCAGCCCGAAGGAACTGAGAGCTTTTCTGAAAACAATGAAATAGCATCAGCTCTGGATTCTGAACTATAGACTGTATGTAAAACCATTATTTGAGGCATTGAAAGACTCAAAAGGATAAATATTTAACCTGGACGCCCGGATGCCAAACGGCATTCAAAGAACTGAAAAGAGCCTCGATGATGGCCCCTGCATTAGGCCTACCTGATTTCGCTAAACCTTTTCAGTTGTTTGTCCACGAAAGACAACATTTAGCCCTTGGAGTGCTGACACAGCGACTGGGAACCTGGAAGAGACCTGTGGGCTACTTCTCCAAACAACCTGACCACGCGAGTAAAAGATGGCCTAGGTGTTTACGGGCAGTAGCAACAACAGCGCTGCCGATCCGGGAAGCCCCAAAGTTAACAATGGGACAGAAGATGACAGTATATGTCCCGCACATAGCGGTGACTGTTTTAGAACAAAAGGGGGGTCGTTGGCTATCCCTTAGCAGAATGTTGAAATATCAAGTTGTTCTGTTAGAACAAGACGATGTGGAATCGAAGACTACTGCTATACTGAATCCTGCTATGTTTTTAACAACAGAAAACCTTACGGACAATTTAGAACACGATCGCTTGCTAACTATTGAACAAGTCTATTCCAGCAGACCAGACCTGAGACACAAACCTCTGGGAAAATCCTGATCTGGAGTTGTTTACAGATGGAAGAAGCTCTGGGCGAGAAGAGAAGCGAATGGCCGGATATGCTGTCGTTATCGCCGCCGAGGGAATGGAGTCAGGGGTGCTGCCTGCAAACACCTCAGCACAGAAAGCAGTATTGGTAGCATTGAAGCGAGCTCTGCGAATGGCAGAAGGACAAAGGATAAATATCTAGACTGATTCCAAACGTGCATTTGGTGTGATCCACGATCATGGAGCTATTGGGAAGGAGAAAGGACTGCCATCAGCCCAAGAATCATCAATACAGCATAAAGAAGAAATTCTCCAACTTCCGGAAGACGTGCAGAAACCAAAAGAAGTGGCGGTAAAGCGTTGCAAAGCTCATCAATTTGGCCAGACGGCTGTAAACATAAGCAAACGACTGACCGATAAAGCTGCAAAGAGGACTGCAGAGCAAGGTATCCTTGCACTAGTACCAGTAAAACAGATCAGAATTCCAAAGTTGAAACCGAGATATAATAAATTGGATGAGCAATTAGCAGAACAATTGGAAGCATCACAAAACACAGAGAGATGGTAGGTAACACCAGAAAAACAAGTAATAACAACAACCACCCCACAAGTTATGACAGAACTTGCAAAAGAAAACCATGAGCAAACACATTAGGCTGTAGGCGCTACGGTTTTGAGTTTAAAAACATCTGTAGCGTGTGTAGGCACGACAAGAATAGTTAAACCCATAGTAGCTAAGTGTCCAATCTGTCCTAGAAATAATCCCCTGAACCAAAGGAAACAACCTTTAGGAGTAACAAAACAAAAAATTCTCCCGGAAATTATTAGCAAATTAAGTTCTCTGAGTTACCCAGACAAAATAGATAGAGCAGTATTTGTCAGTGCTGATTGACAAATTTTCTAGATGGCCAGAAGCTTTCTCGTGCTGCACCGACAAAGCTAGAGTAGTAGTTAAAACGTTGCTGAAGGAAATAATACCAAGATTTAGAGTGCCAACGGGAATGCCCTCTGATAGAGCACCACATTTTTTTGCAGAGGTACTTCAACAACTTAATAAAATTTTGGGTAGAAAATGGGACCTGCATACACCCTGGAGACCACAATCAAGTGAAAAATTTCAGAACATGAAGCAAACACTAAACTGACATAGTGGAATATTATTGATCTAGGATGGAAGTATTGAGAAAATTATTATTTCAGAACTTCCAAACAGGGGAAATGTAACCAAAGTGATGAAATCAACCAGAGACGGTGTTCCATTACGGGAACATGGAGCGTACCAATCAGCGCACCTGTCGATCTGCATTTTAGTCCCTAGGCGATCGTTAATGTCAGCAGAACAACAGACAACATGCTTCTGTCAGAAAAGGATGACAAAACGCGGTTTCGCTTAGCGGACTGAGAAAACTAGCCAAGACTGCCAAGAGTAAGAGCCGAGAAGCTAAAAGGTAATTCCGGCAGGGGGAGATCGCGACCACCGACTCACAGACCACCACCGACCCAAGTAACAGAAGAGAACAACGGAAGAGGACAACCGAGCCTGCGCAGCGATTTACATACGGAACGAGCAAGTTTGTACCAATCAGCAGACAGGACAATAATGAATATGTATGAATACGTAAAACATTGATCTACAAATTGTACGGGAAAGGTGCGTGAGGTACGCACGCCAGGAGGAGCGATCCCCCGTGCATCCGGCGCCGCGAATAAAGAATGCCTGCTCTTTAATACTAAATTGGTGTTGAGGAGTCGTTTCCGATTTTAACGCGTTTTTCGGTAACACAGGGAGTCAGATCAAGAGAGCCAGAGAACAACAAAACACCGACAGGCTACAGGACAGAGCAGGAGGAATAAAAAAAAAAAACGGAGCCAGAGCCAGGCAGAGAGAGGCGGAGAAAGAAAAAGGAGCCACAGGCTACAGGACAGAGAGAGGGAGGACTGAAAAGACGGGGAGGCAGGGAGACACTCAGAGCGAGATGGAGAAAGAAGGTGCGGGGGGGGAGGGCGCAAAAAAAAAAAGTAAATTTTGCAGCAGGTAAGGAAAGAGGGGGCCGGGGGAGAGACAGGGAGGGCCCAGGACGCACAAGAGAGGCAACGGGGCCCCAGTGGCCCAGGACTCACCGCGACTCTCGCTCTCAGCGCTGCTGGCACAATTTAGCCGTTCAGATGCTTCTTTCCCCTCCTCTCCTCCCTGCCTCTTCTGCAGCTCCAGACTCTAGGCCGTCCTCCACCTGAAGAGAATACGTGGGTGTCTTACAGCTCTTACCAGATGAGGCTTCCTAGGCACGTAGCCTAGCTCGCTCGTGCACTACACGCCCGTACCCAACTCCGGGTTACGCGTACAGACCCTACGGTGCACGTTGGTGGCCTGGCCCGCTGCGGGCTATGAAGGGGGATCCTTCCTCCCCCACCTGCATGGACAGGCTCTCTCTTGCCTGCGGCAGGAAGGCAGCTGGCAGCCAGAGCACCTTCAGTTTCTTCTTCTTTACCTTTCGTTGGCGTCTCCAGCTTCAGCCGAGGCAGCTCCTGTCCGCAGCCGGGAAGGGCTTTGTCTATCCCTTTTCGGCCCTGCGCTGCGAGGACGGGCAGAGAGAAGCCACGCGAGCCTGAGACGGCCGCAGGCAACGGCATCCCCGGGGGAAGGACAGACAACCACGTCCTCAGCACAGTCTCTGGGAGAGGGAAAGAAGAAACAGCGACCGTCATTACCGTCGATCGACCCTGGCCAAAGCCTCTCCTTCCGCAGGGGCTTCTGGACACACCGCTCCCTCCCCACGCTACTGCTAAGGGCCCCTGCGCCAAGGGGGAATCCAGTGCGCTTGAGGGACGGCTTGCTGCCTTCACGACAGGGCCTGGGGGCGGCCTAAGGCTATGCAGCACGCTTATGGGGAGGTGCCGGAGCTGGGGGCAGGCGCACGGGGCAAGGGGGGCCAGGGGAGGCTGAGCGGGACCTCCGGTGGGCCGGGGACGCGGCCATCATCTGCACCCTGGGCACGGGGAAAAGGTCATCGTCCTCCTCCTTTCCCTCTTCCCTTCTGTCAGCTCCCGGGGAACTCACCGCTTCTCGGGAAGCGGCCGCACCCGCAAGCCCCCAGTAATCAACACGAAGCCAACCCCAAAAATACACCTCGCGTACCGTACGCGCCACGGCCGCCCGGCACCCGAGCGCCGGAAGACCGCGCCTCCCGCCATGCCCGGCGAACCACGTGACAGGGCCGGCAGCCACTGCGCCAGGAATACAGCTCCCGGCATGCTCTGCGGCACAACCCGGCCGCCCGGCAGCCGCAAGGACTACAGCTCCCGGCATGCTCTGCGGCACAACCCGGCCGCCCGGCGGCCGGTTTGATGCGGAGCCACCCAGCATCCCTGCGAGCACAGCTGCAGGCGCAACAGCAGTTACGCAGCCACAACTAGGCACTAAACAAAGGCTTTCCAACACTGGAGGTCTAGAACAGGTAGACATTAGCACAGAAGCACAAGGGGCTCCGTCACCCTGCACAAATCTCCCCGTGCCTACACACGCACACGTTCAGAAGTTAGTTATCAGAAAACGCCCGACTCAGCCATTTGCCACAGTCACGAGACTCACGACATGATAACACGACATGACACACGAGGTGGGCTCAGAGTTTTAAGGCAAGAAATACCTCCCACGCCCCCCACCCGAGATCTTTCAGGGTCCACACCTGCCATCGCCCCGCACCAAACCTACCCGGCCAAAGGCTTTCAGGTGGCCCGAAACACTGTACACAGAAAATAACCAGGGACAGACCTGCATTGTTCGGAAGCGAACGATGCCCGACCGGGGCTCCTCTGCGGGGCACGGAGCCCCCCGGCCCCGCCCGGAGACACACACCCGCCCCCCGCTGCCCGAACTCACCCACCAGCGCTCTCCGGCCCCCGGACACGGCCGCGCTGCTCTCTCAGGCGGCTGCCGCAGGCGAGGCTCGGGCACCGCCAGGCCTCCAGGCGTCCCGAGGGGCTGCCGGCCACCGCAGGGGATGGCTGCCGGCGGCCGGACCGCCGCGGCGCTCCCCGCCCAGCTCCGAGCAGGCTCCGCCGGCCGCGGGCTTCCCACGCCGGGCCGCAGAGGGGCCCCGGCACCGCACAGGGACGCCTCGCGACCCGGCCGCCACACGCACCGCTCCCGCCCCCGCTCCGACGCGCCGCGCACGCGCCACCGGAAGCCCGAGCCCCGCGGGGCGGCCCTTAAAGGGCGGCCGGAAGGAACGGCCCCCACCGGCCCCGCCACCGCGCCCAGCCGGTGAGCGCCAGCGCCCCCTGCTGGCCGGGCCGCGCTCAGCTCGCGAGGGCGCCGAGGGCCGGGCGGGGCGGGGCGGGACGCGCCGGCTCGGGGCCAGCGCCTTCTCGGGGCGAGCGGGAAACCCCTGCGGGCCCCGGTCACGGCCGGGCACAGCCGCGCGCCCTCCGAGAGCTGCTGAACGCGGCTGCCGCTCGTGACACATACCGAGCCGTCTGCGACGGGAGCGGGCAGAGGAGGAAGGGGCCGGCGGCCGCGGGGCCCTGGCCCCAGGCGGGGGGGGGGGCTGGGGCCCGGGGGGCCGCCCTGCTGGGTCACTGCCCTGCGCCGCACCGCGCTGGGGGCTGGGGCCCGACCGGCGCCGGGGGACCGGGGGCCGCCACGAGCAGGGGGCCTGAGCTTAGCCACGGCCTGCAAAACACCCCGAAGCGTGAGACGCTGCAAGGCCAAGGTGGTCCTTGGCAATGGGGGCGCCTGGGCTCGGCCTCCGCCTTACCTGTCCTGGGTCTGCGTGGCGTTCCAGGGGAATGGTGTTTTCCTTGTGCGGAAGGTGGGCTGGCCGTTCGGCCGTGCCCCGGCCGTTACCGATCCTGCCAAAGGCGCTCGCACGCTCTGGCCCATTACTGCTGCGGTACCGCGCCGTAGCAGAAAGGTGTTGTGTTTTCTCACAAAAAGCCTCCTATGGTCAGTTGAAGAAATAACCTCCTTCCGTGGCACTGACTCTTTTCGTACAGTCCATAGCCGGCTTTCGGCTTTTGTCTTTACAGCATTCAGTTTGCTTTCTGCCTAGCTTTCTACCTGCTGTGAAACATTTGGATGGTTTTTTCTTGTTGGTTTTTTTTCCCCCTACTTGCTCCACAACTCCCACACCAACCACCCAGCGTGGCTCGCCTTTCAGCCCCCAGACCGAGGAGCCTTGCCCTGGGACGGCCCTTACATGTCAGCAGAGTTGTTCCAGCTCTCACCCTGTCCCTACCCAGCTGAGGACGTCTGTGTCCGTGGGAGACACCCAGACACTCCCCCTGCAGCGTGGCAGCCCCCTGCCCCGTCAGTGAAAACTGCGGCAATATCGGCTAAGTTTAAAAGCGTCGGCAGGAGGTGCAGAATACGTAAATAAAGCGGCGGTTGGCTGCCGGGTATGGGTGCGATATAAATACATTTTGTTTATAGGCCTTCGTGCCTATTCAGCGTTGAACGGCACCGCAGCCCACCCACCCCGGGGCTCACGGGGCTCGGAGAAGGGTTTCTCCAAGGGCACAACCTAAGGCAGCGCAGGAAGCCCAGCTGCCACGCTCCCAGTCGCTACGGGACGCTTGCTTACAGCTACACCGACGAGGGTACGGATGAGGCTGGAACTAGCAGAAATGCTGACTCTTCTGGCCTTTTATTTGTGGAAGGTACAGCGCGCGAGCCTCGGCGGCTCACAGGAGAAGCGCGCAGTGCTGCCTAACTCTCATTCTCAGCTCACGTACTACTGCCAAAGCTCCTGCCCTGTGCTGTGCCAGATGCCGGCTGGCGTGAGCACCTGGGCTCCTGAGGGACCCCCTTGTCCTGAGAGCCAGAGGTACTCACTTCCCTTTGCATGAGGCCTGTAGGAGATATACCCTGCAATTTAAAAAATCCGTATCAAATGTGGCAGACTCAAAAGAGGGCATTTTTAAAAAGGCAGGTTTGTTTTCTTTGTTAACTTTACGATCTACAGCCTAGCAAAGAGCTCCCTTTCAGTGTCAGTCGCTTGGCTTTCTCCCCTACTGACGAGGTCCCAGCCTCCCGGTGAGATCTCGCTGGAGATATTCTGAGTTTCCCTCGAGTACGTGGCTGCCCTGGCCCGAGGCCAGCGAAGAAGCTGACTTTGCCCGTGCCTGAATCAGCAACACGTCCAGCAGGCGACTTGCAGAGCCCAGGGAACCCTCGTAAAGAGGTTTGGGGGTGGGGCGCGCCACATCTGCGGCATCGGCCGTGGGAAAGGACCGGCGCAGTAAAACAGGTGGGTGAAACCGCGGTCCGCGCCAATACGTGCTGCTGCCTGGGGCATCGCTTTGCTGCGGGTCAAGTCAGATGCTCTCTGTAAGAGTCAGTCAGGGTAAAGGCAGCAGCAGATTTCTTTTCTGCTCATTTTAACAAAGGCTGGACGGAGCCCATAGAGGAAGGCACTACGCGTCTTGCTGGGTTGGTTTCCCTGCCTTCTCGTAAGCTGTCGCAGAAACTTGCACGAGCAAAGCCTGTGCAAGCTGATGACAGCCACACACGGTTGAAGAGGGAGCAGACGGTGAGAGCAGAGGTGTGCGCTCAGGCTGTGCGCTGGAAGCTAATGCTAATGCTGCAAAATAAAGAGTGGATTTTCTTTTTTGGGTTTAGGTGAGCGCTAAACATGACATGTGCGTATGTGCGTGTGTCTCTCGCAGGTTTTTGTCATACACCCCACCCTCCCACCCCAAAAAAACAACCCACACATGCCACGCGTTAAACAGTGGTTTTCCATTGTACTTAGAAGTGCTTACATAGGTGTGTTGGTTTGTTACTTTTTTATTTTTTAATGCAGAAACAGCAATACGATAGATTTAATACAGCTAGCAATTAGATGGGTGTAGCTTTAGAGCGTCGGCTGTTTACAAAGCAACCGCACACCTTCTTTAACTCACAGTTTAAACAAGTAAACTTGCAGTGCATCACACGTGCTTTGTACAGTCACGTTCCACGCGGCAGGCCAGATGCTTCACCCTGCCTTGTCCTTGTTGCCCCGACTCCAACGGGACCGCCGAGGCCATCCTGGGGACAGCGCCGCTTTCTAGCAGCTGGGTTGCTTGCCTGGACGCCCCACAGACAAAGAGTCATTTCCCCACTGAACCTCTTCTCAAATAATTTCCTAGCCCTGCAGGCCCCACGTCCTTTGGTTCATATTTCCTTTTTTCCGGGCTTGATGCACAGGACCGACGATTTCCAGAAATAGAAACAGAGGCTGATTCAGTCCAGGCTCAACATTCTCTGACCTAAACCAAACTGTCTTCGAAGAGATAGCTGTACCGTAGGCACCACCTCGGGAACAGAAGTTGCCCTGTCATAAAAAAAAAAAAAAAAAAAGAAGGAAAACAAGGCATTTCAGGCTGAGGAGGCTGAGCGGTGTGCTGGGGGCGGTGGGGGTTGGAAAGAAACAGTTCAGACGATTAGAGCGAGCTTAGTGTTGCAAAGCGTGCCATTATTTTTAATTTGGCAGTCAGAAGACAATAGATTCTGACACTGATTTCCTGTGTGCTGCGGGAGTTCTCTCCTCAGCATTCCTGTGCACCATTTTACTTTTGTGTCCCGTCCGCTTCGCTTTTGCGCTGTAGCTCTCCGGTTCTAGCTACGCTTCCCACCACCCCCATTACTCTTTGACAAGCCCAGCTCTCACTGTGCTTCCCTTCCCTTCCCTTCCCTTCCCGTATGCGCGTGCAGGGAAAAGCCCGCGCGTCTGCCACTACAGGACACGCTCTGGGAGGCAGGAGAGATGACGACGCTCCCTGACAGAGGACACAGCTGAGGGGCGGTCCGCCGGGGCTGGGGAGATGGCAGCACCTTCCCTCAGCTGCCCCATCCGAGCACAGGTGCAGGTGAGCACTGAGGAGAGACAAGCAGGCAGGAGCCGCAGAGCGAGAGAGAAAATAAAATTCACGGGTGGGTGCTACTTGCGTCTCATTTTTAGCGCAAGGGATGAATTCTCAGCACATTCTTGGAGCTGCCCCTTTGGGACTCACGGAGAAGAGGGAGGTTGGCCACGCGGTGCAGCCCAGCTCTGCTTCCCCTAAATGGTTTTACTGTTCAGGTGTTGCCCTAATCTGGCCGGTACCCCTGCAAAGAGTTTGGGATTTCTGCTGCCTCTCCGGGCCAGCCGCAGACCCTGACTTCATCGCAGCGAATGACCCTGCGCTCGTCAGAGCGGTTGCCGAGTCACATCCCGCTGCCTTCCCTGCAGAACCGGTGACCCTTTTTCAGCCCTTGCCCCCTCTTCTCTCCGCTCGTTGCCCATCCTTTTATCAGTGCCGGCACCGATCCTGCCTCCAGCTCGCCCTGTCTCCACCTGCGAGCACCCAACAGGAGCTAAATGTCTCCTCAAGGACGCACGGAAGAGACGCGCAGGTAACCCAGCACAGACCCCCTGCAAACATCTTCTTTCCATTTTCTTTCCTCTCCTGACACGAAGAGATGACTTAGGAAAAAGCGTACTGCTCACACTTCACCTGCACTGCTTCTACTTTCACTTTCGCTCTCCTTGGCAGTAATTAATAGCGGTGGCTGGGGGGGCTGGGGCATTCCCCCAAAGCGGCTGCAGTTACATCCGGGCGGTTGTGGCACTCCATTAGCTCTGTAGTTTTTAAATCTAAATCTTCTGGAATTGTTAGTTCTGCTCAGGAATCACCCGTACCTGCAAATTTTCTTAATAGCTACGCTTGACCCCAGCCACTGTTTAACAGCTCACCTTTATTTCTCTTCATTTAAGAACCTAAAGCTTCGTTTACTGCTTGGGTTGGAAGCAGGAGCTGTCGCTGCCTCTGAACTTTCTAACAGCCCTGTTACAATTTCAGTACTACCCGCTCCCAATTTAGCTTTCCGGGTCGATTTTCATTCTAGATTCGAAAATTTCCTTATTTTGTTTCTGATCAGGAGTCATTAATGCCTGCAGTTGATTTAGTAACGGCTGTATTTAGATTGAGCTATTAATGACTCGCAACTCTATTTATGGCATAAAAAAGGACTGCCTTTATTTTTTTTAACTACAGATTAGGAATAATGACTGCCTGGTTTGTTCAGTAATAGGTGTGATTAAATTTAGTCACGACTCCTCCCTAAATAATATGTATTTATTTGCACTCTAACAATTTAACCTTCCCTTTACCGGCCAGGGGCACCGACAAGTGCCCGTGCGTACCTCCGCTCCCCCTGCGCCGGCTCCCCAGGGAACAGCCTCTTACCCTGACCAGAGTCTGCAGCGGCCCGTTGTCATCCCAGCTCCTCGCCCTCGAGAAAGCGGCCGCCTGAAGCGGCGGCAGCTCCGCTGCTGCCCAGAGGGGACGGAAATGGCGCGGGGTAAAGCTCTCCGGGCCGCCTGCGTCCCGCGCGGAGGCGGTGACCTCAGCAGCCTGTACGCTGTTGGGGCCGAGCCAACAACCTGAGGAGGAGTCGCAGGGCGTAGCTGTTTCTGCAACAACCACGCTTTCCCGCCTGGCTGGACAAGAAAGCGGGGCCTGCGGGGGCCTGGAGAGGCAGCATCGCTGCAGGTTGTGCCACGGCTGTTGAGAGGCCAAGGCAACACCTGAAACAGTGAACGGCACAACTAGTGAAAACCCCCAAGGTTCCGGGTTCAGTAAAGACAGGAATTGCAGCAGCACAATAAAATGATCTCACGAGGGGAAAAAAAACAGCAAAGCAAAAACCAAACCCCAAACAGAACACCATACCACTAACCCGTCTCACCGCCCCCTCAGCGCCCAAAACAGCATCCTGGGAGAAAAAAAGCAAAGCAGGCCACAAGGGACCTTTCTAGTACAGATGCCGCCAAAGAGTGCCAAGCTCTGGAATCCTTACCTCAGGCAACGCCTCCGCTTCTCTAAACGCCAGAGCACGCCTGCCCGGGGGGCTGAGACAGCCCCAAAGCTGCGACCGCCCGAGGGAACACGGGAGCACCGACGCCAGAGAAGCCCAGGGCCAGAGCCGGGGCTCTTCCACCCCCGGGCCCCGCCCCCGCCCTTCCCACAGCGCCCCGCGAAAGGGGCGGGCCGAGCCCCCCGGGGGGTGAAGGCCCCGGGAGCCGTACGAGAGCCGCCTGGAGTTCCCGGCACGGGAGGGAGGGGGGAGAGAAAACACCCAAACCGAGCCCCCCGAGCGGAGCAAACACAGGCTCGGGCTGTTGCCGGGGGGCGGGGCCTGTCGCTAAGGGGAGAGAGCCGGCACCGCCCCCCGGGCCGTTGCCGGGGGGTGGGGCCTGTCGCTAAGGGGAGAGAGCCGGCACCGCCCCCCGGGCCGTTGCCGGGGGGTGGGGCCTGTCACTAAGGGGGTGTGTCCAAAGGGACGCTGGCAATGCCCCTGGAGCCATCACCAAGGGCAGGGCCTGTTGCTATGGAGGGTGGGGCCAGGCAGCACCAGCAACACCCCCAGGCTGTCACCAGGGGGTGGGACCTCTTGCTAACTGGGGATGCTGGGGAGCACGCGACCACGGCCCCACCCCACCAGGCCCTCGCCAGGGGGCGGGGCCTGTCGCAAAGATGGGTGGGGCCAGAGGGGTCAGACATCAGCCCGCGCGTATAGACCAGTGCGTCCCAGTAATGACCAACATGCCACACAGTATGGATCCCAGTACATCCCAGCTCCCTCCCAGCGACGCCCAGTACATCCCAGTTCCCTCCCAGTACATCCCAGTTCCCTACCAGTGCAGCCCAGTACATCCCAGATCCCTCCCAGTCCGTCCCAGTTCCTTCCCAGTCCGTCCCAGTACATCCCAGTTCCCTCACAGTACATCCCAGTTCCCTCCCAGTTCACACACAGTTCACTCCCAGTTCCATTCCAGTACATCCCAGTACATGCCAGTTGCCTCCCAGTTTCCTCTAAGTACATCCCAGTACTTCAAAGTTCCCTCCCAGTACATCCCAGTTCCCTCACAGTACATCCCAGTACTTCACAGTTCACTCCCACTACATCCCAGTACGTCCCAGTTCCCCCTTGGTACATAACACTTCCCTCCCAATACATCCCAGTTCCCTCCCATTACATCCCGATTCCCTCCCAGTACATCCCAGTTCCCTCCCAGTACATCCTACTACATACCAGTTCCCTCCCAGTTCCATCCCAGTTCCATCCCAGTTCCCTCTAAGTACATCCCAGTACTTCACGTTCCCTCCCAGCACATCCCAGTACGTCCCAGTTCCCCTCAGTACATAACACTTCCCTCCCCGTACATAACAGTACATCCCAGTGTCCTCACACTACGTCCCAGTTCCCTCCCAGTACATCCCAGTTCCCTACCAGTACATCCCAGTTCCCTCCCAGTTCCTTCCCAGTACATAACAGTTACCTCCCAGTACATCCCAGTACATCCCAGTAGATCCTGGTACATCCCAAATCCCTGCCAGTTCCACCCGGTACAACCCAGTACAAGCCTGTACATCCTAGTTCCTCCACAGTACATCCCAGGGCATCCCCGCACATTGTAGTGCCTCCCAGTACATCCCAGTTCCCTCCCAGTACTGGGAGGGACCTGGGATGTACTGGGAGGGACCTGGGATGTACTGGGAGGGAACTGGGATGTACTGGGATGTAATGGGACGGAACTGGGATGTATTGGGAGGCACTGGGAAAGAAGTGGTAGCGAACCGGGAGGGAATTGGGATGTACGGGGATGAACTGGTCGGAAACTGGGATGTACTGGCATGGAACGGGGATGTATTGGGATGTACAGGAACGGAACTGGAATGTACTGCGATGTACTGGGATGTACTGGGAGCAAATTGGAATTTACTGGGATGTACTGGGAGGAAACTGGGATATACTGGGTGGAAACTGGAATATACTGGGAGGCACTGGGAGGGAAGTGGGTGTCAACTGGGACATTCCAGTTTCCTCCCAGTACATCCCAGTTCCCTACCAGTGCAGCCCAGTACATCCCATTTCCCTCCCAGTCCGTCCCAGTTCCCTCCCAGTCCGTCCCAGTTCCCTCCCAGTACATCCCAGTTCCCTCACAGTTCACACACAGTTCACTCCCAGTTCCATTCCAGTACATCCCAGTACATGCCAGTTGCCTCCCAGTTTCCTCTAAGTACATCCCAGTACTTCAAAGTTCCATCCCAGTACATCCCAGTTCCCTCCCACTCCGTCCCAGTACATCCCAGTTCCCTCACAGTACATCCTACTACATACCAGTTCCCTCCCAGTTCACTCCCAGTACACAACAGTTACCTCCCAGTACGTCCCAGTTCCCTCCCAGTACGTCCCAGTACATCCCAGTTCCGTCCCAGTTCCCTACCAGTGCGTCCTAGTTCCCTCCCAGTACGTCCCAGTTCCCTCTTAGTCCATTCCAGTTCCCTCCAGTATATCCCAGTACATCCCAGTTCCCTCCAGTACATCTCAGTTCCCTCACAGTTCACACACAGTTCACTCCCAGTTCCATTCCAGTACATCCCAGTACATGCCAGTTCCCTCCCAGTACATACCAGTTCCCTCACAGTTCACACACAGTTCACTCCCAGTTCCATTCCAGTACATCCCAGTACATCCCAGTTCCCTCCCAGTTCCTGCTAAGTACACCCCAGTACTTCACAGTTCCCTCCCAGTACATCCCAGTACGTCCGAGTTCCCCTCAGTACATAACACTTCCCTCCCAGTACATAACAGTACATCCCAGTGTCCTCACAGTACGTCCCAGTTCCCTCCCAGTACATACCAGTTCCCTCCCAGTACATCCCAGTACATCCTGGTACATCCCAGTTCCCACCCAGTACATCCTACTACATACCAGTTCACTCCCAGTACATCCCAGTTCCATCCCAGTACATCCCAGTTCCCTCCCAGTTCCTTCCCAGTACATAATAGTTACCTCCCAGTACATCCCAGTACATCCCAGTACATCCTGGTACATCCCAAATCCCTGCCTGTTCCACCCGGTACAACCCAGTACAAGCCTGTACATCCTAGTTCCTCCACGGTACATCCCAGGGCATCCCCGCACATTGTAGTGCCTCCCAGTACATGCCAGATCCCTCCCAGTACATCCCAGATCCCTCCCAGTCTGTCCCAGTACGTCCCAGTACATCCCAGTTCCCTCACAGAACATCCCAGTTCCCTCACAGTTCACACACAGTTCACTCCCAGTTCCATTCCAGTACATCCCAGTACATGCCACTTTCCTCCAAGTAAATCCCAGTACATCCCACTACATTCAAGTTCCCTCCCACTTCCCTCTAAGTACATCCCAGTACTTCACAGTTCACTCCCAGTACATCCCAGTTCCCCCTCGGTACATAACAATTCCCTCCCAGTACACCCCAGTACATCCCAGTTCCCTCCCAGTATGTCCCACTACATCCCAGTTCCCTCCCAGTCCATCCCAGTTCCCTCCCGGTACATCCCAGTTCCCACCCAGTACATCCTACTACATACCAGTTCCCTCCCAGTTCACTCCCAGTACACAACAGTTCCCTCCCAGTACGTCCCAGTACATCCCAGTACGTCCCAGTACATCCCAGTTCCGTCCCTGTTTCCGACCAGTGCGTCCTAGTTCCCTCCCAGTACGTCCCAGTTCCCTCTTATTCCATTCCAGTTCCCTCCAGGATATCCCAGTACATCCCAGTTCCCTCCAGTACATCTCAGTTCTCTCCCATTTCCCTCCAAGTACATCCCAGTTCCCTCCCAGTTCAGTCCCAGTACACAACAGTTACCTCCCAGTACATCTCAGTACATCCTAGTAGATCCTGGTACATCCCAAATCCCTGCCAGTTCCACCCGGTACAACCCAGTACAAGCCTGTACATCCTAGTTCCTCCACAGTACATCCCAGGGCATCCCCGCACATTGTAGTGCCTCCCAGTACATCCCAGTTCCCTCCCAGTACTGGGAGGGACCTGGGATGTACTGGGAGGGACCTGGGATGTACTGGGAGGGACCTGGGATATATTGGGATGTAATGGGACGGAACTGGGATGTATTGGGAGGCACTGGGAAAGAAGTGGTAGTGAACCGGGAAGGAATTGGGATGTACGGGGACGAACCGGTAGGAAACTGGGAGGTACTGGCATGGAACGGGGATGTATTGGGATGTACAGGAACAGAACTGGAATGTACAGCGATGTATTGGCATGTACTGGCAGCGAGCTGGGATTTACTGGGATGTACTGGGAGGAAACTGGGATATACTGGGAGGAAACTGGGAGGGAAGTCGGTGTCAACTGGGACATTCCAGTTTCCTCCCAGTACATCCCAGTTCCCTACCAGTGCAGCCCAGTACATCCCAGATCCCTCCCAGTCCCTCCCAGTCCCTCCCAGTACATCCCAGTTCCCTCACAGTACATCCCAGTTCCCTCCCAGTTCACACACAGTTCACTCCCAGTTCCATTCCAGTACATCCCAGTACATGCCTGTTGCCTCCCAGTTTCCTCTAAGTACATCCCAGTACTTCAAAGTTCCCTCCCAGTACATCCCAGTTCCCTCACAGTACATCCCAGTACTTCACAGTTCACTCCCACTACATCACAGTACGTCCCAGTTCCCCCTTGGTACATAACACTTCCCTCCCAATACATCCAAGTTCCCTCCCAGTCCGTCCCAATCCCCTCCCAGTACATCCCAGTTCCCTGCCAGTATGTCCCAGTACATCCCAGTTCCCTCCCAGTACATACCAGTTCCCTCCCAGTACATCCCAGTTCCCTCCCAGTTCCCTCCCAGTACATACCAGTTCCCTCCCAGTACATACCAGTTCCCTCCCAGTACATCCGGGTACAACCTGGTACATCCCAGTTCCCACCCAGTACATCCTACTACATACCAGTTCCCTCCCAGTTCACTCCCAGTACATCCCAGTACTTCACAGTTCCATCCCAGTACATCCCAGTACGTCCCAGTTCCCCTCAGTACATAACACTTCCCTCCCAGTACATACCAGTACATCCCAGTGTCCTCACAGTACGTCCCAGTTCCCTCCCAGTACATCCCAGTTCCCTACCAGTACGTCCCAGTTCCCTCCCAGTTCCTTCCCAGTACACAACAGTTACCTCCCAGTACATCCCAGTACATCCCAGTAGATCCTGGTACATCCCAAATCCCTGCTAGTTCCACCCGGTACAACCCAGTACAAGCCTGTACATCCTAGTTCCTCCACAGTACATCACAGGGCATCCCCGCACATTGTAGTGCCTCCCAGTACATCCCAGGTCCCTCCCAGTACTGGGAGGGACCTGGGATGTACTGGGAGGGAACTGGGACGTACTGGGAGGGAACTGGGATGTACTGGGATGTAATGGGACGGAACTGGGATGTATTGGGAGGCACTGGGAAAGAAGTGGTAGTGAACCGGGAGGGAATTGGGATGTACGGGGATGAACTGGTAGGAAACTGGGATGTACTGGCATGGAACGGGGATGTATTGGGATGTACAGGAACAGAACTGGAATGTACAGCGATGTATTGGCATGTACTGGCAGCGAGCTGGGATTTACTGGGATGTACTGGGAGGAAACTGGGATATACTGGGAGGAAACTGGGATATACTGGGAGGCATTGGGAGGGAAGTGGGTGTCAACTGGGACATTCCAGTTTCCTCCCAGTACATCCCAGTTCCCTACCAGTGCAGCCCAGTACATCCCAGTTCCCTCCCAGTCCGTCCCAATCCCCTCCCAGTACATCCCAGTTCCCTGCCAGTATGTCCCAGTACATCCCAGTTCCCTCCCAGTACATACCAGTTCCCTCCCACTACATCCCAGTTCCCTCCCAGTTCCCTCCCACTACATCCCAGTACATCCCAGTTCCCTCCCAGTACATACCAGTTCCCTCCCAGTACATCCCAGTTCCCTCCCGGTACATCCCAGTTCCCACCCAGTACATCCTACTACATACCAGTTCCCTCCCAGTTCACTCCCAGTACATCCCAGTACTTCACAGTTCCCTCCCAGTACATCCCAGTACGTCCCAGTTCCCCTCAGTACATAACACTTCCCTCCCAGTACATACCAGTACATCCCAGTGTCCTCACAGTACGTCCCAGTTCCCTCCCAGTACGTCCCAGTTCCCTACCAGTACATCCCAGTTACCTCCCTGTTCCTTCCCAGTACATAACAGTTACCTCCTAGTACATCCCAGTAGATCCTGGTACATCCCAAATCCCTGCCAGTTCCACCCGGTACAACCCAGTACAAGCCTGTACATCCTAGTTCCTCCACGGTACATCCCAGGACATCCCCGCACATTGTAGTGCCTCCCAGTACATCCCAGCTCCCTCCCAGTACTGGGAGGGAACTGGGACGTACTGGGAGGGAACTGGGATGTACTGGGATGTAATGGGACGGAACTGGGATGTATTGGGAGGCACTGGGAAAGAAGTGGTAGTGAACCGGGAGGGAATTGGGATGTACTAGGATGAACTGGTAGGAAACTGGGATGTACTGGCATGGAACGGGGATGTATTGGGATGTACAGGAACGGAACTGGAATGTACTGCGATGTACTGGGATGTACTGGGAGCGAACTGGGATTTACTGGGATGTACTGGGAGGAAACTGGGATATACTGGGAGGAAACTGGGATATACTGGGAGGCATTGGGAGGGAAGTGGGTGTCAACTGGGACATTCCAGTTTCCTCCCAGTACATCCCAGTTCCCTACCAGTGCAGCCCAGTACATCCCAGTTCCCTCCCAGTCCGTCCCAATCCCCTCCCAGTACATCCCAGTTCCCTGCCAGTATGTCCCAGTACATCCCACTTCCCTCCCAGTACATACCAGTTCCCTCCCACTACATCCCAGTTCCCTCCCAGTTCCCTCCCACTACATCCCAGTACATCCCAGTTCCCTCCCAGTACATACCAGTTCCCTCCCAGTACATCCCAGTTCCCTCCCGGTACATCCCAGTTCCCACCCAGTACATCCTACTACATACCAGTTCCCTCCCAGTTCACTCCCAGTACATCCCAGTACTTCACAGTTCCCTCCCAGTACATCCCAGTACGTCCCAGTTCCCCTCAGTACATAACACTTCCCTCCCAGTACATACCAGTACATCCCAGTTCCCTCCCAGTACGTCCCAGTTCCCTACCAGTACATCCCAGTTACCTCCCTGTTCCTTCCCAGTACATAACAGTTACCTCCCAGTACATCCCAGTAGATCCTGGTACATCCCAAATCCCTGCCAGTTCCACCCGGTACAACCCAGTACAAGCCTGTACATCCTAGTTCCTCCACGGTACATCCCAGGGCATCCCCGCACATTGTAGTGCCTCCCAGTACATCCCAGGTCCCTCCCAGTACTGGGAGGGACCTGGGATGTACTGGGAGGGACCTGGGATGTACTGGGAGGGACCTGGGATGTACTGGGATGTAATGGGACGGAACTGGGATGTAATGGGACGGAACTGGGAAAGAAGTGGTAGTGAACCGGGAGGGAATTGGGATGTACGGGGATGAACTGGTAGGGAACTGGGATGTACTGGCATGGAACGGGGATGTATTGGGATGTACAGGAACAGAACTGGAATGTACAGCGATGTATTGGCATGTACTGGCAGCGAGCTGGGATTTACTGGGATGTACTGGGAGGAAACTGGGATATACTGGGAGGAAACTGGGATATACTGGGAGGCATTGGGAGGGAAGTGGGTGTCAACTGGGACATTCCAGTTTCCTCCCAGTACATCCCAGTTCCCTACCAGTGCAGCCCAGTACATCCCAGTTCCCTCCCAGTCCGTCCCAATCCCCTCCCAGTACATCCCAGTTCCCTGCCAGTATGTCCCAGTACATCCCAGTTCCCTCCCAGTACATACCAGTTCCCTCCCAGTACATCCCAGTTCCCTGCCAGTATGTCCCAGTACATCCCAGTTCCCTCCCAGTACATACCAGTTCCCTCCCAGTACATCCCAGTTCCCTCCCAGTTCCCTCCCACTACATCCCAGTACATCCCAGTTCCCTCCCAGTACATACCAGTTCCCTCCCAGTACATCCCAGTACATCCTGGTACATCCCAGTTCCCACCCAGTACATCCTACTACATACCAGTTCCCTCCCAGTTCACTCCCAGTACATCCCAGTACTTAACAGTTCCCTCCCAGTACATCCCAGTACGTCCCAGTTCCCCTCAGTACATAACACTTCCCTCCCAGTACATACCAGTACATCCCAGTTCCCTCCCAGTACGTCCCAGTTCCCTACCAGTACATCCCAGTTCCCTCCCAGTTCCCTCCCAGTACATAACAGTTACCTCCCAGTACATCCCAGTACATCCCAGTAGATCCTGGTACATCCCAAATCCCTGCCAGTTCCACCCGGTACAACCCAGTACAAGCCTGTACATCCTAGTTCCTCCACAGTACATCCCAGGGCATCCCCGCACATTGTAGTGCCTCCCAGTACATCCCAGTTCCCTCCCAGTACTGGGAGGGACCTGGGATGTACTGGGAGGGAACTGGGACGTACTGGGAGGGAACTGGGATGTACTGGGATGTAATGGGACGGAACTGGGATGTATTGGGAGGCACTGGGAAAGAAGTGGTAGTGAACCGGGAGGGAATTGGGATGTACGGGGATGAACTGGTAGGAAACTGGGATGTACTGGCATGGAACGGGGATGTATTGGGATGTACAGGAACGGAACTGGAATGTACTGCGATGTACTGGGATGTACTGGGAGCGAACTGGGATTTACTGGGATGTACTGGGAGGAAACTGGGATATACTGGGAGGAAACTGGGATATACTGGGAGGCATTGGGAGGGAAGTGGGTGTCAACTGGGACATTCCAGTTTCCTCCCAGTACATCCCAGTTCCCTACCAGTGCAGCCCAGTACATCCCAGTTCCCTCCCAGTCCGTCCCAATCCCCTCCCAGTACATCCCAGTTCCCTGCCAGTATGTCCCAGTACATCCCAGTTCCCTCCCAGTACATACCAGTTCCCTCCCAGTACATCCCAGTTCCCTCCCGGTACATCCCAGTTCCCACCCAGTACATCCTACTACATACCAGTTCCCTCCCAGTTCACTCCCAGTACATCCCAGTACTTCACAGTTCCCTCCCAGTACATCCCAGTACGTCCCAGTTCCCCTCAGTACATAACACTTCCCTCCCAGTACATACCAGTACATCCCAGTGTCCTCACAGTACGTCCCAGTTCCCTCACAGTACATCCCAGTTCCCTACCAGTACATCCCAGTTACCTCCCTGTTCCTTCCCAGTACATAACAGTTACCTCCCAGTACATCCCAGTAGATCCTGGTACATCCCAAATCCCTGCCAGTTCAACCCGGTACAACCCAGTACAAGCCTGTACATCCTAGTTCCTCCACAGTACATCCCAGGGCATCCCCGCACATTGTAGTGCCTCCCAGTACATCCCAGTTCCCTCCCAGTACTTGGAGGGACCTGGGATGTACTGGGAGGGACCTGGGATGTACTGGGAGGGAACTGGGACGTACTGGGAGGGAACTGGGATGTACTGGGATGTAATGGGACGGAACTGGGATGTAATGGGACGGAACTGGGAAAGAAGTGGTAGTGAACCGGGAGGGAATTGGGATGTACGGGGATGAACTGGTAGGGAACTGGGATGTACTGGCATGGAACGGGGATGTATTGGGATGTACAGGAACAGAACTGGAATGTACAGCGATGTATTGGCATGTACTGGCAGCGAGCTGGGATTTACTGGGATGTACTGGGAGGAAACTGGGATATACTGGGAGGAAACTGGGATATACTGGGAGGCATTGGGAGGGAAGTGGGTGTCAACTGGGACATTCCAGTTTCCTCCCAGTACATCTCAGTTCCCTACCAGTGCAGCCCAGTACATCCCAGTTCCCTCCCAGTCCGTCCCAATCCCCTCCCAGTACATCCCAGTTCCCTGCCAGTATGTCCCAGTACATCCCAGTTCCCTCCCAGTACATACCTGTTCCCTCCCAGTACATCCCAGTTCCCTCCCAGTTCCCTCCCACTACATCCCAGTACATCCCAGTTCCCTCCCAGTACATCCCAGTTCCCTCCCAGTACATCCCAGTTCCCTCCCGGTACATCCCAGTTCCCACCCAGTACATCCTACTACATACCAGTTCCCTCCCAGTTCACTCCCAGTACATCCCAGTACTTCACAGTTCCCTCCCAGTACATCCCAGTACGTCCCAGTTCCCCTCAGTACATAACACTTCCCTCCCAGTACATAACAGTACATCCCAGTGTCCTCACAGTACGTCCCAGTTCCCTCACAGTACATCCCAGTTTCCTCCCAGTACATCCCAGTTCCCTCCCTGTTCCTTCCCAGTACATAACAGTTACCTCCCAGTACATCCCATTACATCCCAGTAGATCCTGGTACATCCCAAATCCCTGCCAGTTCCACCCGGTACAACCCAGTACAAGCCTGTACATCCTAGTTCCTCCACGGTACATCCCAGGGCATCCCCGCACATTGTAGTACCTCCCAGTACATAACAGTTCCCTCCCAGTACTGGGAGGGACCTGGGATGCACTGGGAGGGAACTGGGATGTACTGGGATGTAATGGGACGGAACTGGGATGTATTGGGAGGCACTGGGAAAGAAGTGGTAGTGAACCGGGAGGGAATTGGGATGTACGGGGATGAACTGGTAGGAAACTGGGATGTACTGGCATGGAACGGGGATGTATTGGGATGGACAGGAACGGAACTGGAATGTACGGCGATGTATTGGGATGTACTGGGAGCGAACTGGGATTTACTGGGATGTACTGGGAGGAAACTGGGATATACTGGGAGGAAACTGGGATATACTGGGAGGAACCTGGGAGGGAAGTGGGTGTCAACTGGGACATTCCAGTTTCCTCCCAGTACATCCCAGTTCCCTACCAGTGCAGCCCAGTACATCCCAGATCCCTCCCAGTCCCTCCCAGTACATCCCAGTACATCCCAGTTCCCTCACAGTACATCCCAGTTCCCTCCCAGTTCACACACAGTTCACTCCCAGTTCCATTCCAGTACATCCCAGTACATGCCAGTTGCCTCCCAGTTTCCTCTAAGTACATCCCAGTACTTTAAAGTTCCCTCCCAGTACATCCCAGTTCCCTCACAGTACATCCCAGTACTTCACAGTTCACTCCCACTACATCCCAGTACGTCCCAATTCCAACTTGGTACATAACACTTCCCTCCTAATACATCCAAGTTCCCTCCCAGTACATCCCAATCCCCTCCCAGTACATCCCAGTTCCCTGCCAGTATGTCCCAGTACATCCCAGTTCCCTCCCAGTAAATCCCAGTTCCCTCCCAGTTCCCTCCCACTACATCCCAGTTCCCTCCCAGTACATACCAGTTCCCTCCCAGTACATCCCAGTACATCCTGGTACATCCCAGTTCCCACCCAGTACATCCTACTACATACCAGTTCCCTCCCAGTTCACTCCCACTACATCCCAGTACTTCACAGTTCCATCCCAGTACATCCCAGTACGCACCAGTTCCCCTCAGTACATAACACTTCCCTCCCAGTACATACCAGTACATCCCAGTGTCCTCACAGTACGTCCCAGTTCCCTCACAGTACATCCCAGTTCCCTACCAGTACATCCCAGTTCCCTCCCAGTTCACTCCCAGTACATAACAGTTACCTCCCAGTACATCCCAGTAGATCCTGGTACATCCCAAATCCCTGCCAGTTCCACCCGGTACAACCCAGGACAAGCCTGTACATCCTAGTTCCTCCACAGTACATCCCAGGGCATCCCCGCACATTGTAGTGCCTCCCAGTACATCCCAGGTCCCTCCCAGTACATCCCAGTTCCCTCCCAGTTCCCTCCCACTACATCCCAGTTCCCTCCCAGTACATACCAGTTCCCTCCCAGTACATACCAGTTCCCACCCAGTACATCCTACTACATACCAGTTCCCTCCCAGTTCACTCCCAGTACATCCCAGTACTTCACAGTTCCCTCCCAGTACATCCCAGTATGTCCCAGTTCCCCTCAGTACATAACACTTCCCTCCCAGTACATAACAGTACATCCCAGTGTCCTCACGGTACGTCCCAGTTCCCTCCCAGTACATCCCAGTTCCCTACCAGTACATCCCAGTTACCTCCCTGTTCCTTCCCAGTACATAACAGTTACCTCCCAGTACATCCCAGTAGATCCTGGTACATCCCAAATCCCTGCCAGTTCCACCCGGTACAACCCAGTACAAGCCTGTACATCCTAGTTCCTCCACAGTACATCCCAGGGCATCCCCGCACATTGTAGTGCCTCCCAGTACATCCCAGTTCCCTCCCAGTACTGGGAGGGACCTGGGATGTACTGGGAGGGAACTGGGACGTACTGGGAGGGACCTGGGATGTACTGGGATGTAATGGGACGGAACTGGGATGTAATGGGACGGAACTGGTATGTAATGGGACGGAACTGGGAAAGAAGTGGTAGTGAACCGGGAGGGAATTGGGATGTACGGGGATGAACTGGTAGGGAACTGGGATGTACTGGCATGGAACGGGGATGTATTGGGATGTACAGGAACGGAACTGGAATGTACTGCGATGTACTGGCATGTACTGGGAGCAAACTGGGATTTACTGGGATGTACTGGGAGGAAACTGGGATATACTGGGAGGCACTGGGAGGGAAGTGGGTGTCAACTGGGACATTCCAGTTTCCTCCCAGTACATCCCAGTTCCCTACCAGTGCAGCCCAGTACATCCCAGATCCCTCCCAGTACATCCCAGTTCCCTCCCAGTCCGTCCCAGTACATCCCAGTACATCCCAGTTCCCTCACAGTACATCCCAGTTCCCTCACAGTTCACACACAGTTCACTCCCAGTTCCATTCCAGTACATCCCAGTACATGCCACTTTCCTCCAAGTAAACCCCAGTTCCCTCCCACTACATCCAAGTTCCCTCCCACTTCCCGATAAGTACATCCCAGTACTTCACAGTTCACTCCCAGTACATCCCAGTTCCCCCTCGGTACATAACAGTTCCCTCCCAGTACACCCCAGTACATCCCAGTTCCCTCCCAGTATGTCCCACTACATCCCAGTTCCCTCCCAGTCCATCCCAGTTCCCTCCCAGTAAATCCCAATTCCCAACACTTTCCACCCAGTACATCCCAGTTCCCTCCCAGTACATCCCAGTTCCCTCCCAGTACATCCCAGTACTTCACAGTTCCCTCCCAGTTCACTCCCAGTTCCCTCCCAGTACATCCCAGTTCCCTCTAAGTACATCCCAATACTTCATAGTTCCCTCCCAGCACGTCCCAGTACATCCCAGTTCCCCTCAGTACATAACACTTCCCTCCCAGTACATACCAGTACATCCCAGTGTCCTCACAGTACATCCCAGTTCCCTCCCAGTACATCCCAGTTCTCTCCCAGTTCACTCCCAGTACACAACAGTTACCTCCCAGTACATCCCAGTACATCCCAGTAGATCCTGGTACATCCCAAATCCCTGCCAGTTCCACCCGGTACAACCCAGTACAAGCCTGTACATCCTAGTTCCTCCACAGTACATCCCAGGGCATCCCCGCACATTGTAGTGCCTCCCAGTACATCCCAGTTCCCTCCCAGTACTGGGAGGGACCTGGGATGTACTGGGAGGGAACTGGGACGTACTGGGATGTAATGGGACGGAACTGGGATGTATTGGGAGGCACTGGGAAAGAAGTGGTAGTGAACCGGGAGGGAACTGGGATGTACGGGGATGAACTGGTAGGAAACTGGGATGTACTGGCATGGAACGGGGATGTATTGGGATGTACAGGAACAGAACTGGAATGTACAGCGATGTATTGGCATGTACTGGCAGCGAGCTGGGATTTACTGGGATGTACTGGGAGGAAACTGGGATATACTGGGAGGAAACTGGGATATACTGGGAGGCATTGGGAGGGAAGTGGGTTTCAACTGGGACATTCCAGTTTCCTCCCAGTACATCCCAGTTCCCTACCAGTGCAGCCCAGTACATCCCAGTTCCCTCCCAGTCCGTCCCAATCCCCTCCCAGTACATCCCAGTTCCCTGCCAGTATGTCCCAGTACATCCCAGTTCCCTCCCAGTACATACCAGTTCCCTCCCAGTACATCCCAGTACATCCTGGTACATCCCAGTTCCCACCCAGTACATCCTACTACATACCAGTTCCCTCCCAGTTCACTCCCAGTACATCCCAGTACTTCACAGTTCCCTCCCAGTACATCCCAGTACGTCCCCGTTCCCCTCAGTACATAACACTTCCCTCCCAGTACATACCAGTACATCCCAGTGTCCTCACAGTACGTCCCAGTTCCCTCACAGTACATCCCAGTTCCCTCCCTGTTCCTTCCCAGTACATAACAGTTACCTCCCAGTACATCCCAGTGGATCCTGGTACATCCCAAATCCCTGCCAGTTCCACCCGGTACAACCCAGTACAAGCCTGTACATCCTAGTTCCTCCACAGTACATCCCAGGGCATCCCCGCACATTGTAGTGCCTCCCAGTACATCCCAGGTCCCTCCCAGTACTGGGAGGGAACTGGGATGTACTGGGAGGGACCTGGGATGTACTGGGAGGGAACTGGGATGTACTGGGATGTAATGGGACGGAATTGGGATGTAATGGGACGGAACTGGGAAAGAAGTGGTAGTGAACCGGGAGGGAATTGGGATGTACGGGGATGAACTGGTAGGAAACTGGGATGTACTGGCATGGAACGGGGATGTATTGGGATGTACAGGAACAGAACTGGAATGTACAGCGATGTATTGGCATGTACTGGCAGCGAGCTGGGATTTACTGGGATGTACTGGGAGGAAACTGGGATATACTGGGAGGAAACTGGGATATACTGGGAGGAACCTGGGAGGGAAGTGGGTGTCAACTGGGACATTCCAGTTTCCTCCCAGTACATCCCAGTTCCCTACCAGTGCAGCCCAGTACATCCCAGATCCCTCCCAGTCCCTCCCAGTACATCCCAGTACATCCCAGTTCCCTCACAGTACATCCCAGTTCCCTCCCAGTTCACACACAGTTCACTCCCAGTTCCATTCCAGTACATCCCAGTACATGCCAGTTGCCTCCCAGTTTCCTTTAAGTACATCCCAGTACTTTAAAGTTCCCTCCCAGTACATCCCAGTTCCCTCACAGTACATCCCAGTACTTCACAGTTCACTCCCACTACATCCCAGTACGTCCCAGTTCCCCCTTGGTACATAACACTTCCCTCCCAATACATCCAAGTTCCCTCCCAGTACACCCCAATCCCCTCCCAGTACATCCCAGTTCCTTGCCAGTATGTCCCAGTACATCCCAGTTCCCTCCCAGTACATACCAGTTCCCTCCCAGTACATCCCAGTTCCCTCCCAGTTCCCTCCCACTACATCCCAGTTCCCTCCCAGTACATACCAGTTCCCTCCCAGTACATTCCAGTACATCCTGGTACATCCCAGTTCCCACCCAGTACATCCTACTACATACCAGTTCCCTCCCAGTTCACTCCCAGTACATCCCAGTACTTCACAGTTCCATCCCAGTACATCCCAGTACGCACCAGTTCCCCTCAGTACATAACACTTCCCTCCCAGTACATAACAGTACATCCCAGTGTCCTCACACTACGTCCCAGTTCCCTCCCAGTACATCCCAGTTCCCTACCAGTACATCCCAGTTACCTCCCTGTTCCTTCCCAGTACATAACAGTTACCTCCCAGTACATCCCAGTACATCCCAGTAGATCCTGGTACATCCCAAATCCCTGCCAGTTCCACCCGGTACAACCCAGTACAAGCCTGTACATCCTAGTTCCTCCACAGTACATCCCAGGGCATCCCCGCACATTGTAGTGCCTCCCAGTACATCCCAGGTCCCTCCCAGTACTGGGAGGGAACTGGGATGTACTGGGAGGGAACTGGGACGTACTGGGAGGGAACTGGGATGTACTGGGATGTAATGGGACGGAACTGGGATGTAATGGGACGGAACTGGGAAAGAAGTGGTAGTGAACCGGGAGGGAATTGGGATGTACGGGGATGAACTGGTAGGAAACTGGGATGTACTGGCATGGAACGGGGATGTATTGGGATGTACAGGAACGGAACTGGAATGTACTGCGATGTACTGGGAGCAAACTGGGATTTACTGGGATGTACTGGGAGGAAACTGGGATATACTGGGAGGAAACTGGGAGGAAAGTGGGTGTCAACTGGGACATACCAGTTTCCTCCCAGTACATCCCAATCCCCTCCCAGTACATCCCAGTTCCCTGCCAGTATGTCCCAGTACATCCCAGTTCCCTCCCAGTACATACCAGTTCCCTCCCAGTACATCCCAGTACATCCTGGTACATCCCAGTTCCCACCCAGTACATCCTACTACATACCAGTTCCCTCCCAGTTCACTCCCGGTACATCCCAGTACTTCACAGTTCCCTCCCAGTACATCCCAGTACGTCCCAGTTCCCCTCAGTACATAACACTTCCCTCCCAGTACATACCAGTACATCCCAGTGTCCTCACAGTACGTCCCAGTTCCCTCACAGTACATCCCAGTTCCCTACCAGTACATCCCAGTTACCTCCCTGTTCCTTCCCAGTACATAACAGTTCCCTCCCAGTACATCCCAGTAGATCCTGGTACATCCCAAATCCCTGCCAGTTCCACCCGGTACAGCCCAGTACAAGCCTGTACATCCTAGTTCCTCCACAGTACATCCCAGGGCATCCCCGCACATTGTAGTGCCTCCCAGTACATCCCAGTTCCCTCCCAGTACTGGGAGGGACCTGGGATGTACTGGGAGGGACCTGGGATGTACTGGGAGGGAACTGGGATGTACTGGGATGTAATGGGACGGAACTGGGATGTAATGGGACGGAACTGGGAAAGAAGTGGTAGTGAACCGGGAGGGAATTGGGATGTACGGGGATGAACTGGTAGGGAACTGGGATGTACTGGCATGGAACGGGGATGTATTGGGATGTACAGGAACAGAACTGGAATGTACAGCGATGTATTGGCATGTACTGGCAGCGAGCTGGGATTTACTGGGATGTACTGGGAGGAAACTGGGATATACTGGGAGGAAACTGGGATATACTGGGAGGCATTGGGAGGGAAGTGGGTGTCAACTGGGACATTCCAGTTTCCTCCCAGTACATCCCAGTTCCCTACCAGTGCAGCCCAGTACATCCCAGTTCCCTCCCAGTCCGTCCCAATCCCCTCCCAGTACATCCCAGTTCCCTGCCAGTATGTCCCAGTACATCCCAGTTCCCTCCCAGTACATACCAGTTCCCTCCCAGTACATACCAGTTCCCTCCCAGTACATCCCAGTACATCCTGGTACATCCCAGTTCCCACCCAGTACATCCTACCACATACCAGTTCCCTCCCAGTTCACTCCCAGTACATCCCAGTACTTCACAGTTCCATCCCAGTACATCCCAGTACGCACCGGTTCCCCTCTGTACGTAACACTTCCCTCCCAGTACATAACAGTACATCCCAGTGTCCTCACAGTACGTCCCAGTTCCCTCCCAGTACATCCCAGTTCCCTACCAGTACGTCCCAGTTCCCTCCCAGTTCACTCCCAGTACATAACAGTTACCTCCCAGTACATCCCAGTACATCCCAGTAGATCCTGGTACATCCCAAATCCATGCCAGTTCCACCCGGTACAACCCAGTACAAGCCTGTACATCCTAGTTCCTCCACAGTACATCCCAGGGCATCCCCGCACATTGTAGTGCCTCCCAGTACATCCCAGTTCCCTCCCAGTACTGGGAGGTACCTGGGATTAACTGGGAGGGACCTGGGATGTACTGGGAGGGACCTGGGATGTACTGGGAGGGACCTGGGATGTACTGGGATGTAATGGGACGGAACTGGGATGTATTGGGAGGCACTGGGAAAGAAGTGGTAGCGAACCGGGAGGGAATTGGGATGTACGGGGATGAACTGGTAGGAAACTGGGATGTACTGGCATGGAACGGGGATGTATTGGGATGTACAGGAATGGAACTGGAATGTACTGCGATGTACTGGGAGCAAACTGGGATTTACTGGGATGTACTGGGAGGAAACTGGGATATACTGGGAGGAAACTGGGAGGAAAGTGGGTGTCAACTGGGACATTCCAGTTTCCTCCCAGTACATCCCAGTTCCCTACCAGTGCATCCCAGTCCGTCCCAGTTCCCTCCCAGTCCGTCCCAGTACATCCCAGTTCCCTCCCAGTTCACTCCCAGTACATAACAGATACTTCCCAGTACATCCCAGTACATCCCAAATCCCTGCCAGTTCCACCCGGTACAACCCAGTACAAGCCTGTACATCCTAGTTCCTCCACAGTACATCCCAGGGCATCCCCGCACATTGTAGTGCCTCCCAGTACATCCCAGTTCCCTCCCAGTACTGGGAGGGACCTGGGATGTACTGGGAGGGAACTGGGACGTACTGGGAGGGAACTGGGATGTACTGGGAGGAAACTGGGATATACTGGGAGGCATTGGGAGGGAAGTGGGTGTCAACTGGGACATTCCAGTTTCCTCCCAGTACATCCCAGTTCCCTCCCAGTACTGGGAGGGAACTGGGATGTACTGGGAGGGAACTGTGACGTACTGGGAGGGACCTGGGATGTACTGGGATGTAATGGGACGGAACTGGGATGTAATGGGACGGAACTGGGAAAGAAGTGGTAGTGAACCGGGAGGGAATTGGGATGTACGGGGATGAACTGGTAGGGAACTGGGATGTACTGGCATGGAACGGGGATGTATTGGGATGTACAGGAACAGAACTGGAATGTACAGCGATGTATTGGCATGTACTGGCAGCGAGCTGGGATTTACTGGGATGTACTGGGAGGAAACTGGGATATACTGGGAGGAAACTGGGATATACTGGGAGGAAACTGGGAGGGAAGTGGGTGTCAACTGGGACATTCCAGTTTCCTCCCAGTACATCCCAGTTCCCTACCAGTGCAGCCCAGTACATCCCAGTTCCCTCCCAGTCCGTCCCAATCCCCTCCCAGTACATCCCAGTTCCCTGCCAGTATGTCCCAGTACATCCCAGTTCCCTCCCAGTACATAGCAGTTCCCTCCCAGTACATCCCAGTTCCCTGCCAGTATGTCCCAGTACATCCCAGTTCCCTCCCAGTACATACCAGTTCCCTCCCAGTACATCCCAGTTCCCTCCCAGTTCCCTCCCACTACATCCCAGTACATCCCAGTTCCCTCCCAGTACATACCAGTTCCCTCCCAGTACATCCCAGTACATCCTGGTACATCCCAGTTCCCACCCAGTACATCCTACTACATACCAGTTCCCTCCCAGTTCACTCCCAGTACATCCCAGTACTTCACAGTTCCCTCCCAGTACATCCCAGTACGTCCCAGTTCCCCTCAGTACATAACACTTCCCTCCCAGTACATACCAGTACATCCCAGTTCCCTCCCAGTACGTCCCAGTTCCCTCCCAGTACATCCCAGTTACCTCCCAGTTCACTCCCAGTACATAACAGTTACCTCCCAGTACATCCCAGTAGATCCTGGTACATCCCAAATCCCTGCCAGTTCCACCCGGTACAACCCAGTACAAGCCTGTACATCCTAGTTCCTCCACGGCACATCCCAGGGCATCCCCGCACATTGTAGTGCCTCCCAGTACATCCCAGTTCCCTCCCAGTACTGGGAGGGAACTGGGACGTACTGGGAGGGAACTGGGATGTACTGGGATGTAATGGGACGGAACTGGGATGTATTGGGAGGCACTGGGAAAGAAGTGGTAGTGAACCGGGAGGGAATTGGGATGTACGGGGATGAACTGGTAGGAAACTGGGATGTACTGGCATGGAACGGGGATGTATTGGGATGTACAGGAACAGAACTGGAATGTACAGCGATGTATTGGCATGTACTGGCAGCGAGCTGGGATTTACTGGGATGTACTGGGAGGAAACTGGGATATACTGGGAGGAAACTGGGATATACTGGGAGGCATTGGGAGGGAAGTGGGTGTCAACTGGGACATTCCAGTTTCCTCCCAGTACATCCCAGTTCCCTACCAGTGCAGCCCAGTACATCCCAGTTCCCTCCCAGTCCGTCCCAATCCCCTCCCAGTACATCCCAGTTCCCTGCCAGTATGTCCCAGTACATCCCAGTTCCCTCCCAGTACATACCTGTTCCCTCCCAGTACATCCCAGTTCCCTCCCAGTTCCCTCCCACTACATCCCAGTACATCCCAGTTCCCTCCCAGTACATCCCAGTTCCCTCCCAGTACATCCCAGTTCCCTCCCGGTACATCCCAGTTCCCACCCAGTACATCCTACTACATACCAGTTCCCTCCCAGTTCACTCCCAGTACATCCCAGTACTTCACAGTTCCCTCCCAGTACATCCCAGTACGTCCCAGTTCCCCTCAGTACATAACACTTCCCTCCCAGTACATACCAGTACATCCCAGTGTCCTCACAGTACGTCCCAGTTCCCTCCCAGTACATCCCAGTTCCCTACCAGTACATCCCAGTTACCTCCCTGTTCCTTCCCAGTACATAACAGTTACCTCCCAGTACATCCCAGTAGATCCTGGTACATCCCAAATCCCTGCCAGTTCCACCCGGTACAACCCAGTACAAGCCTGTACATCCTAGTTCCTCCACGGTACATCCCAGGGCATCCCCGCACATTGTAGTGCCTCCCAGTACATCCCAGTTCCCTCCCAGTACTGGGAGGGAACTGGGACGTACTGGGAGGGAACTGGGATGTACTGGGATGTAATGGGACGGAACTGGGATGTATTGGGAGGCACTGGGAAAGAAGTGGTAGTGAACCGGGAGGGAATTGGGATGTACGGGGATGAACTGGTAGGGAACTGGGATGTACTGGCATGGAACGGGGATGTATTGGGATGTACAGGAACAGAACTGGAATGTACAGCGATGTATTGGCATGTACTGGCAGCGAGCTGGGATTTACTGGGATGTACTGGGAGGAAACTGGGATATACTGGGAGGAAACTGGGATATACTGGGAGGCATTGGGAGGGAAGTGGGTGTCAACTGGGACATTCCAGTTTCCTCCCAGTACATCCCAGTTCCCTACCAGTGCAGCCCAGTACATCCCAGTTCCCTCCCAGTCCGTCCCAATCCCCTCCCAGTACATCCCAGTTCCCTGCCAGTATGTCCCAGTACATCCCAGTTCCCTCCCAGTACATAGCAGTTCCCTCCCAGTACATCCCAGTTCCCTGCCAGTATGTCCCAGTACATCCCAGTTCCCTCCCAGTACATACCAGTTCCCTCCCAGTACATCCCAGTTCCCTCCCAGTTCCCTCCCACTACATCCCAGTACATCCCAGTTCCCTCCCAGTACATACCAGTTCCCTCCCAGTACATCCCAGTTCCCTCCCGGTACATCCCAGTTCCCACCCAGTACATCCTACTACATACCAGTTCCCTCCCAGTTCACTCCCAGTACATCCCAGTACTTCACAGTTCCCTCCCAGTACATCCCAGTACGTCCCAGTTCCCCTCAGTACATAACACTTCCCTCCCAGTACATAACAGTACGTCCCAGTGTCCTCACAGTACGTCCCAGTTCCCTCACAGTACATCCCAGTTTCCTCCCAGTACATCCCAGTTCCCTCCCTGTTCCTTCCCAGTACATAACAGTTACCTCCCAGTACATCCCAGTACATCCCAGTAGATCCTGGTACATCCCAAATCCTGCCAGTTCCACCCGGTACAACCCAGTACAAGCCTGTACATCCTAGTTCCTCCACGGTACATCCCAGGACATCCCCGCACATTGTAGTGCCTCCCAGTACATCCCAGTTCCCTCCCAGTACTGGGAGGGAACTGCGATGTACTGGGAGGGAACTGGGATGTACTGGGATGTAATGGGACGGAACTGGGATGTATTGGGAGGCACTGGGAAAGAAGTGGTAGTGAACCGGGAGGGAATTGGGATGTACGGGGATGAACTGGTAGGAAACTGGGATGTACTGGCATGGAACGGGGATGTATTGGGATGTACAGGAACAGAACTGGAATGTACGGCGATGTATTGGGATGTACTGGGAGCGAACTGGGATTTACTGGGATGTACTGGGAGGAAACTGGGATATACTGGGAGGAAACTGGGATATACTGGGAGGAACCTGGGAGGGAAGTGGGTGTCAACTGGGACATTCCAGTTTCCTCCCAGTACATCCCAGTTCCCTACCAGTGCAGCCCAGTACATCCCAGATCCCTCCCAGTCCCTCCCAGTACATCCCAGTACATCCCAGTTCCCTCACAGTACATCCCAGTTCCCTCCCAGTTCACACACAGTTCACTCCCAGTTCCATTCCAGTACATCCCAGTACATGCCAGTTGCCTCCCAGTTTCCTCTAAGTACATCCCAGTACTTTAAAGTTCCCTCCCAGTACATCCCAGTTCCCTCACAGTACATCCCAGTACTTCACAGTTCACTCCCACTACATCCCAGTACGTCCCAGTTCCCCCTTGGTAGATAACACTTCCCTCCCAATACATCCAAGTTCCCTCCCAGTACATCCCAATCCCCTCCCAGTACATCCCAGTTCCCTGCCAGTATGTCCCAGTACAGCCCAGTTCCCTCCCAGTACATACCAGTTCCCTCCCAGTTCCCTCCCACTACATCCCAGTTCCCTCCCAGTACATACCAGTTCCCTCCCAGTACATCCCAGTACGTCCTGGTACATCCCAGTTCCCACCCAGTACATCCTACTACATACCAGTTCCCTCCCAGTTCACTCCCAGTACATCCCAGTACTTCACAGTTCCATCCCAGTACATCCCAGTACGCACCAGTTCCCCTCAGTACATAACACTTCCCTCCCAGTACATAACAGTACATCCCAGTGTCCTCACAGTACGTCCCAGTTCCCTCACAGTACATCCCAGTTCCCTACCAGTACATCCCAGTTCCCTACCAGTTCACTCCCAGTACATAACAGTTACCTCCCAGTACATCCCAGTACATCCCAGTAGATCCTGGTACATCCCAAATCCCTGCCAGTTCCACCCGGTACAACCCAGTACAAGCCTGTACATCCTAGTTCCTCCACAGTACATCCCAGGGCATCCCCGCACATTGTAGTGCCTCCCAGTACATCCCAGTTCCCTCCCAGTACTGGGAGGGACCTGGGATGTACTGGGAGGGACCTGGGATGTACTGGGAGGGAACTGGGACGTACTGGGAGGGAACTGGGATGTACTGGGATGTAATGGGACGGAACTGGGATGTAATGGGACGGAACTGGGAAAGAAGTGGTAGTGAACCGGGAGGGAATTGGGATGTACGGGGATGAACTGGTAGGGAACTGGGATGTACTGGCATGGAACGGGGATGTATTGGGATGTACAGGAACAGATTGGAATGTACAGCGATGTATTGGCATGTACTGGCAGCGAGCTGGGATTTACTGGGATGTACTGGGAAAAAACTGGGATATACTGGGAGGAAACTGGGATATACTGGGAGGCATTGGGAGGGAAGTGGGTGTCAACTGGGACATTCCAGTTTCCTCCCAGTACATCTCAGTTCCCTACCAGTGCAGCCCAGTACATCCCAGTTCCCTCCCAGTACATACCAGTTCCCTCCCAGTACATCCCAGTTCCCTCCCAGTTCCCTCCCACTACATCCCAGTACATCCCAGTTCCCTCCCAGTACATACCAGTTCCCTCCCAGTACATCCCAGTACATCCTGGTACATCCCAGTTCCCACCCAGTACTTCCTACTACATACCAGTTCCCTCCCAGTTCACTCCCAGTACATCCCAGTACTTCACAGTTCCCTCCCAGTACATCCCAGTACGTCCCAGTTCCCCTCAGTACATAACACTTCCCTCCCAGTACATAACAGTACATCCCAGTGTCCTCACAGTACGTCCCAGTTCCCTCCCAGTACATCCCAGTTCCCTACCAGTACATCCCAGTTACCTCCCTGTTCCTTCCCAGTACATAACAGTTACCTCCCAGTACATCCCAGTAGATCCTGGTACATCCCAAATCCCTGCCAGTTCCACCCGATACAACCCAGTACAAGCCTGTACATCCTAGTTCCTCCACAGTACATCCCAGGGCATCCCCGCACATTGTAGTGCCTCCCAGTACATCCCAGTTCCCTCCCAGTACTGGGAGGGACCTGGGATTAACTGGGAGGGACCTGGGATGTACTGGGAGGGACCTGGGATGTACTGGGATGTAATGGGACGGAACTGGGATGTATTGGGAGGCACTGGGAAAGAAGTGGTAGCGAACCGGGAGGGAATTGGGATGTACGGGGATGAACTGGTAGGAAACTGGGATGTACTGGCATGGAACGGGGATGTATTGGGATGGACAGGAACGGAACTGGAATGTACTGCGATGTACTGGGAGCAAACTGGGATTTACTGGGATGTACTGGGAGGAAACTGGGATATACTGGGAGGAAACTGGGAGGAAAGTGGGTGTCAACTGGGACATTCCAGTTTCCTCCCAGTACATCCCAGTTCCCTACCAGTGCATCCCAGTCCGTCCCAGTTCCCTCCCAGTCCGTCCCAATACATCCCAGTTCCCTCCCAGTTCACTCCCAGTACATAACAGATACCTCCCAGTACATCCCAGTACATCCCAAATCCCTGCCAGTTCCACCCGGTACAACCCAGTACAAGCCTGTACATCCTAGTTCCTCCACAGTACATCCCAGGGCATCCCCGCACATTGTAGTGCCTCCCAGTACATCCCAGTTCCCTCCCAGTCCCTCCCAGTACATCCCAGTACATCCCAGTTCCCTCACAGTACATCCCAGTTCCCTCCCAGTTCACACACAGTTCACTCCCAGTTCCATTCCAGTACATCCCAGTACATGCCAGTTGCCTCCCAGTTTCCTCTAAGTACATCCCAGTACTTTAAAGTTCCCTCCCAGTACATCCCAGTTCCCTCACAGTACATCCCAGTACTTCACAGTTCACTCCCACTACATCCCAGTACGTCCCAGTTCCCCCTTGGTACATAACACTTCCCTCCTAATACATCCAAGTTCCCTCACAGTACATCCCAATCCCCTCCCAGTACATCCCAGTTCCCTGCCAGTATGTCCCAGTACATCCCAGTTCCCTCCCAGTAAATCCCAGTTCCCTCCCAGTTCCCTCCCACTACATCCCAGTTCCCTCCCAGTACATACCAGTTCCCTCCCAGTACATCCCAGTACATCCTGGTACATCCCAGTTCCCACCCAGTACATCCTACTACATACCAGTTCCCTCCCAGTTCACTCCCACTACATCCCAGTACTTCACAGTTCCATCCCAGTACATCCCAGTACGCACCAGTTCCCCTCAGTACATAACACTTCCCTCCCAGTACATACCAGTACATCCCAGTGTCCTCACAGTACGTCCCAGTTCCCTCACAGTACATCCCAGTTCCCTACCAGTACATCCCAGTTCCCTCCCTGTTCCTTCCCAGTACATAACAGTTACCTCCCAGTACATCCCAGTAGATCCTGGTACATCCCAAATCCCTGCCAGTTCCACCCGGTACAACCCAGGACAAGCCTGTACATCCTAGTTCCTCCACAGTACATCCCAGGGCATCCCCGCACATTGTAGTGCCTCCCAGTACATCCCAGGTCCCTCCCAGTACATCCCAGTTCCCTCCCAGTTCCCTCCCACTACATCCCAGTTCCCTCCCAGTACATACCAGTTCCCTCCCAGTACATCCCAGTTCCCACCCAGTACATCCTACTACATACCAGTTCCCTCCCAGTTCACTCCCAGTACATCCCAGTACTTCACAGTTCCCTCCCAGTACATCCCAGTATGTCCCAGTTCCCCTCAGTACATAACACTTCCCTCCCAGTACATAACAGTACATCCCAGTGTCCTCACGGTACGTCCCAGTTCCCTCCCAGTACATCCCAGTTCCCTACCAGTACATCCCAGTTACCTCCCTGTTCCTTCCCAGTACATAACAGTTACCTCCCAGTACATCCCAGTACATCCTGGTACATCCCAAATCCCTGCCAGTTCCACCCGGTACAACCCAGTACAAGCCTGTACATCCTAGTTCCTCCACAGTACATCCCAGGGCATCCCCGCACATTGTAGTGCCTCCCAGTACATCCCAGTTCCCTCCCAGTACTGGGAGGGACCTGGGATGTACTGGGAGGGAACTGGGACGTACTGGGAGGGACCTGGGATGTACTGGGATGTAATGGGACGGAACTGGGATGTAATGGGACGGAACTGGGATGTAATGGGACGGAACTGGGAAAGAAGTGGTAGTGAACCGGGAGGGAATTGGGATGTACGGGGATGAACTGGTAGGGAACTGGGATGTACTGGCATGGAACGGGGATGTATTGGGATGTACAGGAACGGAACTGGAATGTACTGCGATGTACTGGCATGTACTGGGAGCAAACTGGGATTTACTGGGATGTACTGGGAGGAAACTGGGATATACTGGGAGGCACTGGGAGGGAAGTGGGTGTCAACTGGGACATTCCAGTTTCCTCCCAGTACATCCCAGTTCCCTACCAGTGCAGCCCAGTACATCCCAGATCCCTCCCAGTACATCCCAGTTCCCTCCCAGTCCGTCCCAGTACATCCCAGTACATCCCAGTTCCCTCACAGTACATCCCAGTTCCCTCACAGTTCACACACAGTTCACTCCCAGTTCCATTCCAGTACATGCCACTTTCCTCCAAGTAAACCCCAGTTCCCTCCCACTACATCCAAGTTCCCTCCCACTTCCCGATAAGTACATCCCAGTACTTCACAGTTCACTCCCAGTACATCCCAGTTCCCCCTCGGTACATAACAATTCCCTCCCAGTACACCCCAGTACATCCCAGTTCCCTCCCAGTATGTCCCACTACATCCCAGTTCCCTCCCAGTCCATCCCAGTTCCCTCCCAGTAAATCCCAATTCCCAACACTTTCCACCCAGTACATCCCAGTTCCCTCCCAGTACATCCCAGTTCCCTCCCAGTACATCCCAGTACTTCACAGTTCCCTCCCAGTTCACTCCCAGTTCCCTCCCAGTACATCCCAGTTCCCTCTAAGTACATCCCAATACTTCATAGTTCCCTCCCAGCACGTCCCAGTACGTCCCAGTTCCCCTCAGTACATAACACTTCCCTCCCAGTACATACCAGTACATCCCAGTGTCCTCACAGTACATCCCAGTTCCCTCCCAGTACATCCCAGTTCTCTCCCAGTTCACTCCCAGTACACAACAGTTACCTCCCAGTACATCCCAGTACATCCCAGTAGATCCTGGTACATCCCAAATCCCTGCCAGTTCCACCCGGTACAACCGAGTACAAGCCTGTACATCCTAGTTCCTCCACAGTACATCCCAGGGCATCCCCGCACATTGTAGTGCCTCCCAGTACATCCCAGTTCCCTCCCAGTACTGGGAGGGACCTGGGATGTACTGGGAGGGAACTGGGACGTACTGGGATGTAATGGGACGGAACTGGGATGTATTGGGAGGCACTGGGAAAGAAGTGGTAGTGAACCGGGAGGGAACTGGGATGTACGGGGATGAACTGGTAGGAAACTGGGATGTACTGGCATGGAACGGGGATGTATTGGGATGTACAGGAACAGAACTGGAATGTACAGCGATGTATTGGCATGTACTGGCAGCGAGCTGGGATTTACTGGGATGTACTGGGAGGAAACTGGGATATACTGGGAGGAAACTGGGATATACTGGGAGGCATTGGGAGGGAAGTGGGTTTCAACTGGGACATTCCAGTTTCCTCCCAGTACATCCCAATCCCCTCCCAGTACATCCCAGTTCCCTGCCAGTATGTCCCAGTACATCCCAGTTCCCTCCCAGTACATACCAGTTCCCTCCCAGTACATCCCAGTACATCCTGGTACATCCCAGTTCCCACCCAGTACATCCTACTACATACCAGTTCCCTCCCAGTTCACTCCCAGTACATCCCAGTACTTCACAGTTCCCTCCCAGTACATCCCAGTACGTCCCAGTTCCCCTCAGTACATAACACTTCCCTCCCAGTACATACCAGTACATCCCAGTGTCCTCACGGTACGTCCCAGTTCCCTCCCAGTACATCCCAGTTCCCTGCCAGTATGTCCCAGTACATCCCAGTTCCCTCCCAGTACATACCAGTTCCCTCCCAGTACATCCCAGTACATCCTGGTACATCCCAGTTCCCACCCAGTACATCCTACTACATACCAGTTCCCTCCCAGTTCACTCCCAGTACATCCCAGTACTTCACAGTTCCCTCCCAGTACATCCCAGTACGTCCCAGTTCCCCTCAGTACATAACACTTCCCTCCCAGTACATACCAGTACATCCCAGTGTCCTCACAGTACGTCCCAGTTCCCTCACAGTACATCCCAGTTCCCTCCCTGTTCCTTCCCAGTACATAACAGTTACCTCCCAGTACATCCCAGTAGATCCTGGTACATCCCAAATCCCTGCCAGTTCCACCCGGTACAACCCAGTACAAGCCTGTACATCCTAGTTCCTCCACGGTACATCCCAGGGCATCCCCGCACATTGTAGTGCCTCCCAGTACATCCCAGGTCCCTCCCAGTACTGGGAGGGAACTGGGATGTACTGGGAGGGACCTGGGATGTACTGGGAGGGAACTGGGATGTACTGGGATGTAATGGGACGGAATTGGGATGTAATGGGACGGAACTGGGAAAGAAGTGGTAGTGAACCGGGAGGGAATTGGGATGTACGGGGATGAACTGGTAGGAAACTGGGATGTACTGGCATGGAACGGGGATGTATTGGGATGTACAGGAACGGAACTGGAATGTACTGCGATGTACTGGGAGCAAACTGGGATTTACTGGGATGTACTGGGATGTACTGGGAGGAAACTGGGATATACTGGGAGGAAACTGGGATATACTGGGAGGAACCTGGGAGGGAAGTGGGTGTCAACTGGGACATTCCAGTTTCCTCCCAGTACATCCCAGTTCCCTACCAGTGCAGCCCAGTACATCCCAGATCCCTCCCAGTCCCTCCCAGTACATCCCAGTACATCCCAGTTCCCTCACAGTACATCCCAGTTCCCTCCCAGTTCACACACAGTTCACTCCCAGTTCCATTCCAGTACATCCCAGTACATGCCAGTTGCCTCCCAGTTTCCTCTAAGTTCATCCCAGTACTTTAAAGTTCCCTCCCAGTACATCCCAGTTCCCTCACAGTACATCCCAGTACTTCACAGTTCACTCCCACTACATCCCAGTACTTCACAGTTCCATCCCAGTACATCCCAGTACGCACCAGTTCCCCTCAGTACATAACACTTCCCTCCCAGTACATAACAGTACATCCCAGTGTCCTCACAGTACGTCCCAGTTCCCTCACAGTACATCCCAGTTCCCTACCAGTACATCCCAGTTCCCTCCCTGTTCCTTCCCAGTACATAACAGTTACCTCCCAGTACATCCCAGTACATCCCAGTAGATCCTGGTACATCCCAAATCCCTGCCAGTTCCACCCGGTACAACCCAGTACAAGCCTGTACATCCTAGTTCCTCCACAGTACATCCCAGGGCATCCCCGCACATTGTAGTGCCTCCCAGTACATCCCAGGTCCCTCCCAGTACTGGGAGGGAACTGGGATGTACTGGGAGGGAACTGGGACGTACTGGGAGGGAACTGGGATGTACTGGGATGTAATGGGACGGAACTGGGATGTAATGGGACGGAACTGGGAAAGAAGTGGTAGTGAACCGGGAGGGAATTGGGATGTACGGGGATGAACTGGTAGGAAACTGGGATGTACTGGCATGGAACGGGGATGTATTGGGATGTACAGGAACGGAACTGGAATGTACTGCGATGTACTGGGAGCAAACTGGGATTTACTGGGATGTACTGGGAGGAAACTGGGATATACTGGGAGGAAACTGGGAGGAAAGTGGGTGTCAACTGGGACATACCAGTTTCCTCCCAGTACATCCCAATCCCCTCCCAGTACATCCCAGTTCCCTGCCAGTATGTCCCAGTACATCCCAGTTCCCTCCCAGTACATACCAGTTCCCTCCCAGTACATCCCAGTACATCCTGGTACATCCCAGTTCCCACCCAGTACATCCTACTACATACCAGTTCCCTCCCAGTTCACTCCCAGTACATCCCAGTACTTCACAGTTCCCTCCCAGTACATCCCAGTACGTCCCAGTTCCCCTCAGTACATAACACTTCCCTCCCAGTACATACCAGTACATCCCAGTGTCCTCACAGTACGTCCCAGTTCCCTCACAGTACATCCCAGTTCCCTACCAGTACATCCCAGTTACCTCCCTGTTCCTTCCCAGTACATAACAGTTACCTCCCAGTACATCCCAGTAGATCCTGGTACATCCCAAATCCCTGCCAGTTCCACCCGGTACAGCCCAGTACAAGCCTGTACATCCTAGTTCCTCCACAGTACATCCCAGGGCATCCCCGCACATTGTAGTGCCTCCCAGTACATCCCAGTTCCCTCCCAGTACTGGGAGGGACCTGGGATGTACTGGGAGGGACCTGGGATGTACTGGGAGGGAACTGGGATGTACTGGGATGTAATGGGACGGAACTGGGATGTAATGGGACGGAACTGGGAAAGAAGTGGTAGTGAACCGGGAGGGAATTGGGATGTACGGGGATGAACTGGTAGGGAACTGGGATGTACTGGCATGGAACGGGGATGTATTGGGATGTACAGGAACAGAACTGGAATGTACAGCGATGTATTGGCATGTACTGGCAGCGAGCTGGGATTTACTGGGATGTACTGGGAGGAAACTGGGATATACTGGGAGGAAACTGGGATATACTGGGAGGCATTGGGAGGGAAGTGGGTGTCAACTGGGACATTCCAGTTTCCTCCCAGTACATCCCAGTTCCCTACCAGTGCAGCCCAGTACATCCCAGTTCCCTCCCAGTCCGTCCCAATCCCCTCCCAGTACATCCCAGTTCCCTGCCAGTATGTCCCAGTACATCCCAGTTCCCTCCCAGTACATACCAGTTCCCTCCCAGTACATACCAGTTCCCTCCCAGTACATCCCAGTACATCCTGGTACATCCCAGTTCCCACCCAGTACATCCTACCACATACCAGTTCCCTCCCAGTTCACTCCCAGTACATCCCAGTACTTCACAGTTCCATCCCAGTACATCCCAGTACGCACCGGTTCCCCTCTGTACATAACACTTCCCTCCCAGTACATAACAGTACATCCCAGTGTCCTCACAGTACGTCCCAGTTCCCTCCCAGTACATCCCAGTTCCCTACCAGTACGTCCCAGTTCCCTCCCAGTTCACTCCCAGTACATAACAGTTACCTCCCAGTACATCCCAGTACATCCCAGTACATCCTGGTACATCCCAAATCCCTGCCAGTTCCACCCGGTACAACCCAGTACAAGCCTGTACATCCTAGTTCCTCCACAGTACATCCCAGGGCATCCCCGCACATTGTAGTGCCTCCCAGTACATCCCAGTTCCCTCCCAGTACTGGGAGGTACCTGGGATTAACTGGGAGGGACCTGGGATGTACTGGGAGGGACCTGGGATGTACTGGGAGGGACCTGGGATGTACTGGGATGTAATGGGACGGAACTGGGATGTATTGGGAGGCACTGGGAAAGAAGTGGTAGCGAACCGGGAGGGAATTGGGATGTACGGGGATGAACTGGTAGGAAACTGGGATGTACTGGCATGGAACGGGGATGTATTGGGATGTACAGGAACGGAACTGGAATGTACTGCGATGTACTGGGAGCAAACTGGGATTTACTGGGATGTACTGGGAGGAAACTGGGATATACTGGGAGGAAACTGGGAGGAAAGTGGGTGTCAACTGGGACATTCCAGTTTCCTCCCAGTACATCCCAGTTCCCTACCAGTGCATCCCAGTCCGTCCCAGTTCCCTCCCAGTCCGTCCCAGTACATCCCAGTTCCCTCCCAGTTCACTCCCAGTACATAACAGATACTTCCCAGTACATCCCAGTACATCCCAAATCCCTGCCAGTTCCACCCGGTACAACCCAGTACATGCCTGTACATCCTAGTTCCTCCACAGTACATCCCAGGGCATCCCCGCACATTGTAGTGCCTCCCAGTACATCCCAGTTCCCTCCCAGTACTGGGATTTACTGGGATGTACTGGGAGGAAACTGGGATATACTGGGAGGAAACTGGGATATACTGGGAGGCATTGGGAGGGAAGTGGGTGTCAACTGGGACATTCCAGTTTCCTCCCAGTACATCCCAGTTCCCTACCAGTGCAGCCCAGTACATCCCAGTTCCCTCCCAGTCCGTCCCAATCCCCTCCCAGTACATCCCAGTTCCCTGCCAGTATGTCCCAGTACATCCCAGTTCCCTCCCAGTACATACCAGTTCCCTCCCAGTTCCCTCCGACTACATCCCAGTACATCCCAGTTCCCTCCCAGTACATACCAGTTCCCTCCCAGTACATCCCAGTTCCCTCCCAGTACATCCTACTACATACCAGTTCCCTCCCAGTTCACTCCCAGTACATCCCAGTACTTCACAGTTCCCTCCCAGTACATCCCAGTACGTCCCAGTTCCCCTCAGTACATAACACTTCCCTCCCAGTACATAACAGTACATCCCAGTGTCCTCACAGTACGTCCCAGTTCCCTCACAGTACATCCCAGTTCCCTCCCAGTTCACTCCCAGTACATAACAGTTACCTCCCAGTACATCCTAGTAGATCCTAGTACATTTCAAATCCCTGCCAGATCCACCCGGTACAACTCAGTACAAGCCTGTACATCCTAGTTCCTCCACAGTACATCCCAGGGCATCCCCGCACATTGTAGTGCCTCCCAGTACATCCCAGTTCCCTCCCAGTACTGGGAGGGACCTGGGATGTACTGGGAGGGACCTGGGATGTACTGGGAGGGACCTGGGATGTACTGGGATGTAATGGGACGGAACTGGGATGTATTGGGAGGCACTGGGAAAGAAGTGGTAGCGAACCGGGAGGGAATTGGGATGTACGGGGATGAACTGGTAGGAAACTGGGATGTACTGGCATGGAACGGGGATGTATTGGGATGGACAGGAACGGAACTGGAATGTACTGCGATGTACTGGGAGCAAACTGGGATTTACTGGGATGTACTGGGAGGAAACTGGGATATACTGGGAGGAAACTGGGAGGAAAATGGGTGTCAACTGGGACATACCAGTTTCCTCCCAGTACATCCCAGTTCCCTACCAGTGCATCCCAGTCCGTCCCAGTTCCCTCCCAGTCCGTCCCAGTACATCCCAGTTCCCTCCCAGTTCACTCCCAGTACATAACAGATACCTCCCAGTACATCCCAGTACATCCCAAATCCCTGCCAGTTCCACCCGGTACAACCCAGTACAAGCCTGTACATCCTTGTTCCTCCACAGTACATCCCAGGGCATCCCCGCACATTGTAGTGCCTCCCAGTACATCCCAGTTCCCTCCCAGTACTGGGAGGGACCTGGGATGTACTGGGAGGGAACTGGGACGTACTGGGAGGGAACTGGGATGTACTGGGAGGAAACTGGGATATACTGGGAGGCATTGGGAGGGAAGTGGGTGTCAACTGGGACATTCCAGTTTCCTCCCAGTACATCCCAGTTCCCTCCCAGTACTGGGAGGGAACTGGGATGTACTGGGAGGGAACTGGGACGTACTGGGAGGGACCTGGGATGTACTGGGATGTAATGGGACGGAACTGGGATGTAATGGGACGGAACTGGGAAAGAAGTGGTAGTGAACCGGGAGGGAATTGGGATGTACGGGGATGAACTGGTAGGGAACTGGGATGTACTGGCATGGAACGGGGATGTATTGGGATGTACAGGAACAGAACTGGAATGTACAGCGATGTATTGGCATGTACTGGCAGCGAGCTGGGATTTACTGGGATGTACTGGGAGGGAATTGGGATATACTGGGAGGAAACTGGGATATACTGGGAGGCATTGGGAGGGAAGTGGGTGTCAACTGGGACATTCCAGTTTCCTCCCAGTACATCCCAGTTCCCTACCAGTGCAGCCCAGTACATCCCAGTTCCCTCCCAGTCCGTCCCAATCCCCTCCCAGTACATCCCAGTTCCCTGCCAGTATGTCCCAGTACATCCCAGTTCCCTCCCAGTACATAGCAGTTCCCTCCCAGTACATCCCAGTTCCCTGCCAGTATGTCCCAGTACATCCCAGTTCCCTCCCAGTACATACCAGTTCCCTCCCAGTACATCCCAGTTCCCTCCCAGTTCCCTCCCACTACATCCCAGTACATCCCAGTTCCCTCCCAGTACATACCAGTTCCCTCCCAGTACATCCCAGTACATCCTGGTACATCCCAGTTCCCACCCAGTACATCCTACTACATACCAGTTCCCTCCCAGTTCACTCCCAGTACATCCCAGTACTTCACAGTTCCCTCCCAGTACATCCCAGTACGTCCCAGTTCCCCTCAGTACATAACACTTCCCTCCCAGTACATACCAGTACATCCCAGTGTCCTCACAGTACGTCCCAGTTCCCTCCCAGTACATCCCAGTTCCCTACCAGTACATCCCAGTTACCTCCCTGTTCCTTCCCAGTACATAACAGTTACCTCCCAGTACATCCCAGTAGATCCTGGTACATCCCAAATCCCTGCCAGTTCCACCCGGTACAACCCAGTACAAGCCTGTACATCCTAGTTCCTCCACAGTACATCCCAGGGCATCCCCGCACATTGTAGTGCCTCCCAGTACATCCCAGTTCCCTCCCAGTACTGGGAGGGAACTGGGATGTACTGGGAGGGAACTGGGATGTACTGGGATGTAATGGGACGGAACTGGGATGTATTGGGAGGCACTGGGAAAGAAGTGGTAGTGAACCGGGAGGGAATTGGGATGTACGGGGATGAACTGGTAGTGAACTGGGATGTACTGGCATGGAACGGGGATGTATTGGGATGTACAGGAACAGAACTGGAATGTACAGCGATGTATTGGCATGTACTGGCAGCGAGCTGGGATTTACTGGGATGTACTGGGAGGAAACTGGGATATACTGGGAGGAAACTGGGATATACTGGGAGGCATTGGGAGGGAAGTGGGTGTCAACTGGGACATTCCAGTTTCCTCCCAGTACATCCCAGTTCCCTACCAGTGCAGCCCAGTACATCCCAGTTCCCTCCCAGTCCGTCCCAATCCCCTCCCAGTACATCCCAGTTCCCTGCCAGTATGTCCCAGTACATCCCAGTTCCCTCCCAGTACATAGCAGTTCCCTCCCAGTACATCCCAGTTCCCTCCCACTACATCCCAGTACATCCCAGTTCCCTCCCAGTACATACCAGTTCCCTCCCAGTACATCCCAGTACATCCTGGTACATCGCAGTTCCCACCCAGTACATCCTACTACATACCAGTTCCCTCCCAGTTCACTCCCAGTACATACCAGTACATCCCAGTTCCCTCCCAGTACGTCCCAGTTCCCTACCAGTACATCCCAGTTCCCTCCCTGTTCCTTCCCAGTACATAACAGTTACCTCCCAGTACATCCCAGTAGATCCTGGTACATCCCAAATCCCTGCTAGTTCCACCCGGTACAACCCAGTACAAGCCTGTACATCCTAGTTCCTCCACAGTACATCCCAGGGCATCCCCGCACATTGTAGTGCCTCCCAGTACATCCCAGTTCCCTCCCAGTACTGGGAGGGACCTGGGATGTACTGGGAGGGACCTGGGACGTACTGGGAGGGAACTGGGATGTACTGGGATGTAATGGGACGGAACTGGGATGTACTGGGAGGCACTGGGAAAGAAGTGGTAGTGAACCGGGAGGGAATTGGGATGTACGGGGATGAACTGGTAGGAAACTGGGATGTACTGGCATGGAACGGGGATGTATTGGGATGTACAGGAACAGAACTGGAATGTACAGCGATGTATTGGCATGTACTGGCAGCGAGCTGGGATTTACTGGGATGTACTGGGAGGAAACTGGGATATACTGGGAGGAAACTGGGATATACTGGGAGGCATTGGGAGGGAAGTGGGTGTCAACTGGGACATTCCAGTTTCCTCCCAGTACATCCCAGTTCCCTACCAGTGCAGCCCAGTACATCCCAGTTCCCTCCCAGTCCGTCCCAATCCCCTCCCAGTACATCCCAGTTCCCTGCCAGTATGTCCCAGTACATCCCAGTTCCCTCCCAGTACATACCAGTTCCCTCCCAGTACATCCCAGTTCCCTCCCAGTTCCCTCCCACTACATCCCAGTACATCCCAGTTCCCTCCCAGTACATACCAGTTCCCTCCCAGTACATCCCAGTTCCCTCCCGGTACATCCCAGTTCCCACCCAGTACATCCTACTACATACCAGTTCCCTCCCAGTTCACTCCCAGTACATCCCAGTACTTCACAGTTCCCTCCCAGTACATCCCAGTATGTCCCAGTTCCCCTCAGTACATAACACTTCCCTCCCAGTACATAACAGTACATCCCAGTGTCCTCACAGTACGTCCCAGTTCCCTCACAGTACATCCCAGTTTCCTCCCAGTACATCCCAGTTCCCTCCCTGTTCCTTCCCAGTACATAACAGTTACCTCCCAGTACATCCCAGTACATCCCAGTAGATCCTGGTACATCCCAAATCCCTGCCAGTTCCACCCGGTACAACCCAGTACAAGCCTGTACATCCTAGTTCCTCCACGGTACATCCCAGGACATCCCCGCACATTGTAGTGCCTCCCAGTACATCCCAGTTCCCTCCCAGTACTGGGAGGGAACTGGGATGTACTGGGAGGGAACTGGGATGTACTGGGATGTAATGGGACGGAACTGGGATGTATTGGGAGGCACTGGGAAAGAAGTGGTAGTGAACCGGGAGGGAATTGGGATGTACGGGGATGAACTGGTAGGAAACTGGGATGTACTGGCATGGAACGGGGATGTATTGGGATGTACAGGAACAGAACTGGAATGTACGGCGATGTATTGGGATGTACTGGGAGCGAACTGGGATTTACTGGGATGTACTGGGAGGAAACTGGGATATACTGGGAGGAAACTGGGATATACTGGGAGGAACCTGGGAGGGAAGTGGGTGTCAACTGGGACATTCCAGTTTCCTCCCAGTACATCCCAGTTCCCTACCAGTGCAGCCCAGTACATCCCAGATCCCTCCCAGTACATCCCAGTACATCCCAGTACATCCCAGTTCCCTCACAGTACATCCCAGTTCCCTCCCAGTTCACACACAGTTCACTCCCAGTTCCATTCCAGTACATCCCAGTACATGCCAGTTGCCTCCCAGTTTCCTCTAAGTACATCCCAGTACTTTAAAGTTCCCTCCCAGTACATCCCAGTTCCCTCACAGTACATCCCAGTACTTCACAGTTCACTCCCACTACATCCCAGTACGTCCCAGTTCCCCCTTGGTAGATAACACTTCCCTCCCAATACATCCAAGTTCCCTCCCAGTACATCCCAATCCCCTCCCAGTACATCCCAGTTCCCTGCCAGTATGTCCCAGTACATCCCAGTTCCCTCCCAGTACATCCCAGTTCCCTCCCAGTTCCCTCCCACTACATCCCAGTTCCCTCCCAGTACATACCAGTTCCCTCCCAGTACATCCCAGTACGTCCTGGTACATCCCAGTTCCCACCCAGTACATCCTACTACATACCAGTTCCCTCCCAGTTCACTCCCAGTACATCCCAGTACTTCACAGTTCCATCCCAGTACATCCCAGTACGCACCAGTTCCCCTCAGTACATAACACTTCCCTCCCAGTACATAACAGTACATCCCAGTGTCCTCACAGTACGTCCCAGTTCCCTCACAGTACATCCCAGTTTCCTCCCAGTACGTCCCAGTTCCCTACCAGTTCACTCCCAGTACATAACAGTTACCTCCCAGTACATCCCAGTACATCCCAGTAGATCCTGGTACATCCCAAATCCCTGCCAGTTCCACCCGGTACAACCCAGTACAAGCCTGTACATCCTAGTTCCTCCACAGTACATCCCAGGGCATCCCCGCACATTGTAGTGCCTCCCAGTACATCCCAGTTCCCTCCCAGTACTGGGAGGGACCTGGGATGTACTGGGAGGGACCTGGGATGTACTGGGAGGGAACTGGGATGTACTGGGAGGGAACTGGGATGTACTGGGATGTAATGGGACGGAACTGGGATGTAATGGGACGGAACTGGGAAAGAAGTGGTAGTGAACCGGGAGGGAATTGGGATGTACGGGGATGAACTGGTAGGGAACTGGGATGTACTGGCATGGAACGGGGATGTATTGGGATGTACAGGAACAGAACTGGAATGTACAGCGATGTATTGGCATGTACTGGCAGCGAGCTGGGATTTACTGGGATGTACTGGGAGGAAACTGGGATATACTGGGAGGAAACTGGGAGGGAAGTGGGTGTAAACTGGGACATTCCAGTTTCCTCCCAGTACATCCCAGTTCCCTACCAGTGCATCCCAGTCCGTCCCAGTTCCCTCCCAGTCCGTCCCAGTACATCCCAGTTCCCTCCCAGTTCACTCCCAGTACATAACAGATACCTCCCAGTACATCCCAGTACATCCCAAATCCCTGCCAGTTCCACCCGGTACAACCCAGTACAAGCCTGTACATCCTAGTTCCTCCACAGTACATCCCAGGGCATCCCCGCACATTGTAGTGCCTCCCAGTACATCCCAGGTCCCTCCCAGTACTGGGAGGGACCTGGGATGTACTGGGAGGGAACTGGGACGTACTGGGAGGGAACTGGGATGTACTGGGAGGAAACTGGGATATACTGGGAGGCATTGGGAGGGAAGTGGGTGTCAACTGGGACATTCCAGTTTCCTCCCAGTACATCCCAGTTCCCTCCCAGTGCAGCCCAGTACATCCCAGTTCCCTCCCAGTCCGTCCCAATCCCCTCCCAGTACATCCCAGTTCCCTGCCAGTATGTCCCAGTACATGCCACTTCCCTCCCAGTACATACCAGTTCGCTCCCACTACATCCCAGTTCCCTCCCAGTTCCCTCCCACTACATCCCAGTACATCCCAGTTCCCTCCCAGTACATCCCAGTTCCCACCCAGTACATCCTACTACATACCAGTTCCCTCCCAGTTCACTCCCAGTACATCCCAGTACTTCACAGTTCCCTCCCAGTACATCCCAGTACGTCCCAGTACCCCTCAGTACATAACACTTCCCTCCCAGTACATAACAGTACATCCCAGTGTCCTCACAGTACGTCCCAGTTCCCTCACAGTACATCCCAGTTTCCTCCCAGTACATCCCAGTTCCCTCCCTGTTCCTTCCCAGTACATAACAGTTACCTCCCAGTACATCCCAGTTCCCTCCCAGTTCCCTCCCACTACATCCCAGTTCCCTCCCAGTACATACCAGTTCCCTCCCAGTACATCCCAGTACGTCCTGGTACATCCCAGTTCCCACCCAGTACATCCTACTACATACCAGTTCCCTCCCAGTTCACTCCCAGTACATCCCAGTACTTCACAGTTCCATCCCAGTACATCCCAGTACGCACCAGTTCCCCTCAGTACATAACACTTCCCTCCCAGTACATACCAGTACATCCCAGTGTCCTCACAGTACGTCCCAGTTCCCTCACAGTACATCCCAGTTCCCTACCAGTACATCCCAGTTCCCTCCCAGTTCACTCCCAGTACATAACAGTTACCTCCCAGTACATCCCAGTAGATCCTGGTACATCCCAAATCCCTGCCAGTTCCACCCGGTACAACCCAGGACAAGCCTGTACATCCTAGTTCCTCCACAGTACATCCCAGGGCATCCCCGCACATTGTAGTGCCTCCCAGTACATCCCAGGTCCCTCCCAGTACTGGGAGGGACCTGGGATGTACTGGGAGGGAACTGGGACGTACTGGGAGGGAACTGTGATGTACTGGGATGTAATGGGACGGAACTGGGATGTATTGGGAGGCACTGGGAAAGAAGTGGTAGTGAACCGGGAGGGAATTGGGATGTACGGGGATGAACTGGTAGGAAACTGGGATGTACTGGCATGGAACGGGGATGTATTGGGATGGACAGGAACGGAACTGGAATGTACTGCGATGTACTGGGATGTACTGGGAGCGAACTGGGATTTACTGGGATGTACTGGGAGGAAACTGGGATATACTGGGAGGAAACTGGGATATACTGGGAGGCATTGGGAGGGAAGTGGGTGTCAACTGGGACATTCCAGTTTCCTCCCAGTACATCCCAGTTCCCTACCAGTGCAGCCCAGTACATCCCAGATCCCTCCCAGTACATCCCAGTTCCCTCCCAGTCCGTCCCAGTACATCCCAGTACATCCCAGTTCCCTCACAGTACATCCCAGTTCCCTCACAGTTCACACACAGTTCACTCCCAGTTCCATTCCAGTACATCCCAGTACATGCCACTTTCCTCCAAGTAAACCCCAGTTCCCTCCCACTACATCCAAGTTCCCTCCCACTTCCCGATAAGTACATCCTAGTACTTCACAGTTCACTCCCAGTACATCCCAGTTCCCCCTCGGTACATAACAGTTCCCTCCCAGTACACCCCAGTACATCCCAGTTCCCTCCCAGTATGTCCCACTACATCCCAGTTCCCTCCCAGTCCATCCCAGTTCCCTCCCAGTAAATCCCAATTCCCAACACTTTCCACCCAGTACATCCCAGTTCCCTCCCAGTACATACCAGTTCCCTCCCAGTACATCCCAGTACTTCACAGTTCCCTCCCAGTTCACTCCCAGTTCCCTCCCAGTACATCCCAGTTCCCTCTAAGTACATCCCAATACTTCATAGTTCCCTCCCAGCACGTCCCAGTACGTCCCAGTTCCCCTCAGTACATAACACTTCCCTCCCAGTACATACCAGTACATCCCAGTGTCCTCACAGTACATCCCAGTTCCCTCCCAGTACATCCCAGTTCTCTCCCAGTTCACTCCCAGTACACAACAGTTACCTCCCAGTACATCCCAGTACATCCCAGTAGATCCTGGTACATCCCAAATCCCTGCCAGTTCCACCCGGTACAACCGAGTACAAGCCTGTACATCCTAGTTCCTCCACAGTACATCCCAGGGCATCCCCGCACATTGTAGTGCCTCCCAGTACATCCCAGTTCCCTCCCAGTACTGGGAGGGACCTGGGATGTACTGGGAGGGACCTGGGATGTACTGGGAGGGAACTGGGACGTACTGGGAGGGAACTGGGATGTACTGGGATGTAATGGGACGGAACTGGGATGTATTGGGAGGCACTGGGAAAGAAGTGGTAGTGAACCGGGAGGGAATTGGGATGTACGGGGATGAACTGGTAGGAAACTGGGATGTACTGGCATGGAACGGGGATGTATTGGGATGTACAGGAACAGAACTGGAATGTACAGCGATGTATTGGCATGTACTGGCAGCGAGCTGGGATTTACTAGGATGTACTGGGAGGAAACTGGGATATACTGGGAGGAAACTGGGATATACTGGGAGGAACCTGGGAGGGAAGTGGGTGTCAACTGGGACATTCCAGTTTCCTCCCAGTACATCCCAGTTCCCTACCAGTGCAGCCCAGTACATCCCAGATCCCTCCCAGTCCCTCCCAGTACATCCCAGTACATCCCAGTTCCCTCACAGTACATCCCAGTTCCCTCCCAGTTCACACACAGTTCACTCCCAGTTCCATTCCAGTACATCCCAGTACATGCCAGTTGCCTCCCAGTTTCCTCTAAGTACATCCCAGTACTTTAAAGTTCCCTCCCAGTACATCCCAGTTCCCTCACAGTACATCCCAGTACTTCACAGTTCACTCCCACTACATCCCAGTACGTCCCAGTTCCCCCTTGGTACATAACACTTCCCTCCCAATACATCCAAGTTCCCTCCCAGTACATCCCAATCCCCTCCCAGTACATCCCAGTTCCCTGCCAGTATGTCCCAGTACATCCCAGTTCCCTCCCAGTACATACCAGTTCCCTCCCACTACATCCCAGTTCCCTCCCAGTTCCCCTCCCAGTACATCCCAGTTCCCTCCCAGTACATACCAGTTCCCTCCCAGTACATCCCAGTACATCCTGGTACATCCCAGTTCCCACCCAGTACATCCTACTACATACCAGTTCCCTCCCAGTTCACTCCCAGTACATCCCAGTACTTCACAGTTCCCTCCCAGTACATCCCAGTACGTCCCAGTTCCCCTCAGTACATAACACTTCCCTCCCAGTACATAACAGTACATCCCAGTGTCCTCACAGTACGTCCCAGTTCCCTCACAGTACATCCCAGTTTCCTCCCAGTACGTCCCAGTTCCCTCCCAGTTCACTCCCAGTACATAACAGTTACCTCCCAGTACATCCCAGTACATCCCAGTAGATCCTGGTACATCCCAAATCCCTGCCAGTTCCACCCGGTACAACCCAGTACAAGCCTGTACATCCTAGTTGCTCCACAGTACATCCCAGGGCATCCCCGCACGTTGTAGTGCCTCCCAGTACATCCCAGTTCCCTCCCAGTACTGGGAGGGACCTGGGATGTACTGGGAGGGAACTGGGACGTACTGGGAGGGAACTTGGACGTACTGGGAGGGAACTGGGATGTACTGGGATGTACTGGGATGTACTGGGAGCGAACTGGGATTTACTGGGATGTACTGGGAGGAAACTGGGATATACTGGGAGGAAACTGGGATATACTGGGAGGCATTGGGAGGGAAGTGGGTGTCAACTGGGACATTCCAGTTTCCTCCCAGTACATCCCAGTTCCCTCCCTGTTCCTTCCCAGTACATAACAGTTACCTCCCAGTACATCCCAGTAGATCCTGGTACATCCCAAATCCCTGCCAGTTCCACCCGGTACAACCCAGTACAAGCCTGTACATCCTAGTTCCTCCACAGTACATCCCAGGGCATCCCCGCACATTGTAGTGCCTCCCAGTACATCCCAGTTCCCTCCCAGTACTGGGAGGGACCTGGGATGTACTGGGAGGGACCTGGGATGTACTGGGAGGGAACTGGGATGTACTGGGATGTAATGGGACGGAACTGGGATGTAATGGGACGGAACTGGGAAAGAAGTGGTAGTGAACCGGGAGGGAATTGGGATGTACGGGGATGAACTGGTAGGGAACTGGGATGTACTGGCATGGAACGGGGATGTATTGGGATGTACAGGAACAGAACTGGAATGTACAGCGATGTATTGGCATGTACTGGCAGCGAGCTGGGATTTACTGGGATGTACTGGGAAAAAACTGGGATATACTGGGAGGAAACTGGGATATACTGGGAGGCATTGGGAGGGAAGTGGGTGTCAACTGGGACATTCCAGTTTCCTCCCAGTACATCCCAGTTCCCTACCAGTGCAGCCCAGTACATCCCAGTTCCCTCCCAGTCCGTCCCAATCCCCTCCCAGTACATCCCAGTTCCCTGCCAGTATGTCCCAGTACATCCCAGTTCCCTCCCAGTACATACCAGTTCCCTCCCAGTACATCCCAGTTCCCTCCCAGTTCCCTCCCACTACATCCCAGTACATCCCAGTTCCCTCCCAGTACATACCAGTTCCCTCCCACTACATCCCAGTACATCCTGGTACATCCCAGTTCCCACCCAGTACATCCTACTACATACCAGTTCCCTCCCAGTTCACTCCCAGCACATCCCAGTACTTCACAGTTCCCTCCCAGTACATCCCAGTACGTCCCAGTTCCCCTCAGTACATAACACTTCCCTCCCAGTACATACCAGTACATCCCAGTGTCCTCACAGTACGTCCCAGTTCCCTCCCAGTACATCCCAGTTCCCTACCAGTACATCCCAGTTACCTCCCTGTTCCTTCCCAGTACATAACAGTTACCTCCCAGTACATCCCAGTAGATCCTGGTACATCCCAAATCCCTGCCAGTTCCACCCGGTACAACCCAGTACAAGCCTGTACATCCTTGTTCCTCCACAGTACATCCCAGGGCATCCCCGCACATTGTAGTGCCTCCCAGTACATCCCAGTTCCCTCCCAGTACTGGGAGGGACCTGGGATGTACTGGGAGGGACCTGGGATGTACTGGGAGGGAACTGGGATGTACTGGGATGTAATGGGACGGAACTGGGATGTAATGGGACGGAACTGGGAAAGAAGTGGTAGTGAACCGGGAGGGAATTGGGATGTACGGGGATGAACTGGTAGGGAACTGGGATGTACTGGCATGGAACGGGGATGTATTGGGATGTACAGGAACAGAACTGGAATGTACAGCGATGTATTGGCATGTACTGGCAGCGAGCTGGGATTTACTGGGATGTACTGGGAGGAAACTGGGATATACTGGGAGGAAACTGGGATATACTGGGAGGCATTGGGAGGGAAGTGGGTGTCAACTGGGACATTCCAGTTTCCTCCCAGTACATCCCAGTTCCCTACCAGTGCAGCCCAGTACATCCCAGTTCCCTCCCAGTCCGTCCCAATCCCCTCCCAGTACATCCCAGTTCCCTGCCAGTATGTCCCAGTACATCCCAGTTCCCTCCCAGTACATACCAGTTCCCTCCCAGTACATACCAGTTCCCTCCCAGTACATGCCAGTACATCCTGGTACATCCCAGTTCCCACCCAGTACATCCTACCACATACCAGTTCCCTCCCAGTTCACTCCCAGTACATCCCAGTACTTCACAGTTCCATCCCAGTACATCCCAGTACGCACCGGTTCCCCTCAGTACATAACACTTCCCTCCCAGTACATAACAGTACATCCCAGTGTCCTCACAGTACGTCCCAGTTCCCTCCCAGTACATCCCAGTTCCCTACCAGTACGTCCCAGTTCCCTCCCAGTTCACTCCCAGTACATAACAGTTACCTCCCAGTACATCCCAGTACATCCCAGTAGATCCTGGTACATCCCAAATCCCTGCCAGTTCCACCCGGTACAACCCAGTACAAGCCTGTACATCCTAGTTCCTCCACAGTACATCCCAGGGCATCCCCGCACATTGTAGTGCCTCCCAGTACATCCCAGTTCCCTCCCAGTACTGGGAGGGACCTGGGATGTACTGGGAGGGACCTGGGATGTACTGGGAGGGACCTGGGATGTACTGGGATGTAATGGGACGGAACTGGGATGTATTGGGAGGCACTGGGAATGAAGTGGTAGTGAACCGGGAGGGAATTGGGATGTACGGGGATGAACTGGTAGGAAACTGGGATGTACTGGCATGGAACGGGGATGTATTGGGATGTACAGGAACGGAACTGGAATGTACTGCGATGTACTGGGAGCAAACTGGGATTTACTGGGATGTACTGGGAGGAAACTGGGATATACTGGGAGGAAACTGGGAGGAAAGTGGGTGTCAACTGGGACATACCAGTTTCCTCCCAGTACATCCCAGTTCCCTACCAGTGCATCCCAGTCCGTCCCAGTTCCCTCCCAGTCCGTCCCAGTACATCCCAGTTCTCTCCCAGTTCACTCCCAGTACATAACAGATACCTCCCAGTACATCCCAGTACATCCCAAATCCCTGCCAGTTCCACCCGGTACAACCCAGTACAAGCCTGTACATCCTAGTTCCTCCACGGTACATCCCAGGACATCCCCGCACATTGTAGTACCTCCCAGTACATAACAGTTCCCTCCCAGTACTGGGAGGGAACTGGGATGTACTGGGAGGGAACTGGGATGTACTGGGATGTAATGGGACGGAACTGGGATGTATTGGGAGGCACTGGGAAAGAAGTGGTAGTGAACCGGGAGGGAATTGGGATGTACGGGGATGAACTGGTAGGAAACTGGGATGTACTGGCATGGAACGGGGATGTATTGGGATGTACAGGAACGGAACTGGAATGTACTGCGATGTACTGGGATGTACTGGGAGCGAACTGGGATTTACTGGGATGTACTGGGAGGAAACTGGGATATACTGGGAGGAAACTGGGATATACTGGGAGGCATTGGGAGGGAAGCGGGTGTCAACTGGGACATTCCAGTTTCCTCCCAGTACATCCCAGTTCCCTACCAGTGCAGCCCAGTACATCCCAGATCCCTCCCAGTCCCTCCCAGTACATCCCAGTACATCCCAGTTCCCTCACAGTACATCCCAGTTCCCTCCCAGTTCACACACAGTTCACTCCCAGTTCCATTCCAGTACATCCCAGTACATGCCAGTTGCCTCCCAGTTTCCTCTAAGTACATCCCAGTACTTTAAAGTTCCCTCCCAGTACATCCCAGTTCCCTCTAAGTACATCCCCGTACTTCACAGTTCACTCCCACTACATCCCAGTACGTCCCAGTTCCCCCTTGGTACATAACACTTCCCTCCCAATACATCCAAGTTCCCTCCCAGTACATCCCAATCCCCTCCCAGTACATCCCAGTTCCCTGCCAGTATGTCCCAGTACATCCCAGTTCCCTCCCAGTACATACCAGTTCCCTCCCACTACATCCCAGTTCCCTCCCAGTTCCCTCCCACTACATCCCAGTTCCCTCCCAGTACATACCAGTTCCCTCCCAGTACATCCCAGTACATCCTGGTACATCCCAGTTCCCACCCAGTATATCCTACTACATACCAGTTCCCTCCCAGTTCACTCCCAGTACATCCCAGTACTTCACAGTTCCATCCCAGCACATCCCAGTACGCACCAGTTCCCCTCAGTACATAACACTTCCCTCCCAGTACATACCAGTACATCCCAGTGTCCTCACAGTACGTCCCAGTTCCCTCCCAGTACATCCCAGTTCCCTACCAGTACATCCCAGTTCCCTCCCAGTTCACTCCCAGTACATAACAGTTACCTCCCAGTACATCCCAGTAGATCCTGGTACATCCCAAATCCCTGCCAGTTCCACCCGGTACAACCCAGGACAAGCCTGTACATCCTAGTTCCTCCACGGTACATCCCAGGACATCCCCGCACATTGTAGTGCCTCCCAGTACATCCCAGCTCCCTCCCAGTACAGGGAGGGAACTGGGACGTACTGGGAGGGAACTGGGATGTACTGGGATGTAATGGGACGGAACTGGGATGTATTGGGAGGCACTGGGAAAGAAGTGGTAGTGAACCGGGAGGGAATTGGGATGTACGGGGATGAACTGGTAGGAAACTGGGATGTACTGGCATGGAACGGGGATGTATTGGGATGGACAGGAACGGAACTGGAATGTACTGCGATGTACTGGGATGTACTGGGAGCGAACTGGGATTTACTGGGATGTACTGGGAGGAAACTGGGATATACTGGGAGGAAACTGGGATATACTGGGAGGAAACTGGGAGGGAAGTGGGTGTCAACTGGGACATTCCAGTTTCCTCCCAGTACATCCCAGTTCCCTACCAGTGCAGCCCAGTACATCCCAGTTCCCTCCCAGTCCGTCCCAATCCCCTCCCAGTACATCCCAGTTCCCTGCCAGTATGTCCCAGTACATCCCAGTTCCCTCCCAGTACATACCAGTTCCCTCCCAGTTCCCTCCCACTACATCCCAGTTCCCTCCCAGTACATCCCAGTTCCCACCCAGTACATCCTACTACATACCAGTTCCCTCCCAGTTCACTCCCAGTACATCCCAGTACTTCACAGTTCCCTCCCAGTACATCCCAGTATGTCCCAGTTCCCCTCAGTACATAACACTTCCCTCCCAGTACATAACAGTACATCCCAGTGTCCTCACAGTACGTCCCAGTTCCCTCCCAGTACATCCCAGTTCCCTACCAGTACGTCCCAGTTCCCTCCCTGTTCCTTCCCAGTACATAACAGTTACCTCCCAGTACATCCCAGTAGATCCTGGTACATCCCAAATCCCTGCCAGTTCCACCCGGTACAACCCAGTACAAGGCTGTACATCCTAGTTCCTCCACAGTACATCCCAGGGCATCCCCGCACATTGTAGTGCCTCCCAGTACATCCCAGTTCCCTCCCAGTACTGGGAGGGACCTGGGATGTACTGGGAGGGAACTGGGACGTACTGGGAGGGAACTGGGATGTACTGGGATGTAATGGGACGGAACTGGGATGTAATGGGACGGAACTGGTATGTAATGGGACGGAACTGGGAAAGAAGTGGTAGTGAACCGGGAGGGAATTGGGATGTACGGGGATGAACTGGTAGGGAACTGGGATGTACTGGCATGGAACGGGGATGTATTGGGATGTACAGGAACGGAACTGGAATGTACTGCGATGTACTGGCATGTACTGGGAGCAAACTGGGATTTACTGGGATGTACTGGGAGGAAACTGGGATATACTGGGAGGCATTGGGAGGGAAGTGGGTGTCAACTGGGACATTCCAGTTTCCTCCCAGTACATCCCAGTTCCCTACCAGTGCAGCCCAGTACATCCCAGATCCCTCCCAGTACATCCCAGTTCCCTCCCAGTCCGTCCCAGTACATCCCAGTACATCCCAGTTCCCTCACAGTACATCCCAGTTCCCTCACAGTTCACACACAGTTCACTCCCAGTTCCATTCCAGTACATCCCAGTACATGCCACTTTCCTCCAAGTAAATCCCAGTTCCCTCCCACTACATCCAAGTTCCCTCCCACTTCCCGATAAGTACATCCCAGTACTTCACAGTTCACTCCCAGTACATCCCAGTTCCCCCTCGGTACATAACAGTTCCCTCCCAGTACACCCCAGTACATCCCAGTTCCCTCCCAGTATGTCCCACTACATCCCAGTTCCCTCCCAGTCCATCCCAGTTCCCTCCCAGTAAATCCCAATTCCCAACACTTTCCACCCAGTACATCCCAGTTCCCTCCCAGTACATCCCAGTTCCCTCCCAGTACATCCCAGTACTTCACAGTTCCCTCCCAGTTCACTCCCAGTTCCCTCCCAGTACATCCCAGTTCCCTCTAAGTACATCCCAATACTTCATAGTTCCCTCCCAGCACGTCCCAGTACGTCCCAGTTCCCCTCAGTACATAACACTTCCCTCCCAGTACATACCAGTACATCCCAGTGTCCTCACAGTACATCCCAGTTCCCTCCCAGTACATCCCAGTTCTCTCCCAGTTCACTCCCAGTACACAACAGTTACCTCCCAGTACATCCCAGTACATCCCAGTAGATCCTGGTACATCCCAAATCCCTGCCAGTTCCACCCGGTACAACCCAGTACAAGCCTGTACATCCTAGTTCCTCCACAGTACATCCCAGGGCATCCCCGCGCATTGTAGTGCCTCCCAGTACATCCCAGTTCCCTCCGAGTACTGGGAGGGACCTGGGATGTACTGGGAGGGAACTGGGACGTACTGGGATGTAATGGGACGGAACTGGGATGTATTGGGAGGCACTGGGAAAGAAGTGGTAGTGAACCGGGAGGGAACTGGGATGTACGGGGATGAACTGGTAGGAAACTGGGATGTACTGGCATGGAACGGGGATGTATTGGGATGTACAGGAACAGAACTGGAATGTACAGCGATGTATTGGCATGTACTGGCAGCGAGCTGGGATTTACTGGGATGTACTGGGAGGAAACTGGGATATACTGGGAGGAAACTGGGATATACTGGGAGGCATTGGGAGGGAAGTGGGTGTCAACTGGGACATTCCAGTTTCCTCCCAGTACATCCCAGTTCCCTACCAGTGCAGCCCAGTACATCCCAGTTCCCTCCCAGTCCGTCCCAATCCCCTCCCAGTACATCCCAGTTCCCTGCCAGTATGTCCCAGTACATCCCAGTTCCCTCCCAGTACATACCAGTTCCCTCCCAGTACATCCCAGTACATCCTGGTACATCCCAGTTCCCACCCAGTACATCCTACTACATACCAGTTCCCTCCCAGTTCACTCCCAGTACATCCCAGTACTTCACAGTTCCATCCCAGTACATCCCAGTACGTCCCAGTTCCCCTCAGTACATAACACTTCCCTCCCAGTACATACCAGTACATCCCAGTGTCCTCACAGTACGTCCCAGTTCCCTCCCAGTACATCCCAGTTCCCTACCAGTACATCCCAGTTACCTCCCTGTTCCTTCCCAGTACATAACAGTTACCTCCCAGTACATCCCAGTAGATCCTGGTACATCCCAAATCCCTGCCAGTTCCACCCGGTACAACCCAGTACAAGCCTGTACATCCTTGTTCCTCCACAGTACATCCCAGGGCATCCCCGCACATTGTAGTGCCTCCCAGTACATCCCAGTTCCCTCCCAGTACTGGGAGGGACCTGGGATGTACTGGGAGGGACCTGGGATGTACTGGGAGGGAACTGGGATGTACTGGGATGTAATGGGACGGAACTGGGATGTAATGGGACGGAACTGGGAAAGAAGTGGTAGTGAACCGGGAGGGAATTGGGATGTACGGGGATGAACTGGTAGGGAACTGGGATGTACTGGCATGGAACGGGGATGTATTGGGATGTACAGGAACAGAACTGGAATGTACAGCGATGTATTGGCATGTACTGGCAGCGAGCTGGGATTTACTGGGATGTACTGGGAGGAAACTGGGATATACTGGGAGGAAACTGGGATATACTGGGAGGCATTGGGAGGGAAGTGGGTGTCAACTGGGACATTCCAGTTTCCTCCCAGTACATCCCAGTTCCCTACCAGTGCAGCCCAGTACATCCCAGTTCCCTCCCAGTCCGTCCCAATCCCCTCCCAGTACATCCCAGTTCCCTGCCAGTATGTCCCAGTACATCCCAGTTCCCTCCCAGTACATCCCAGTACATCCTGGTACATCCCAGTTCCCACCCAGTACATCCTACTACATACCAGTTCCCTCCCAGTTCACTCCCAGTACATCCCAGTACTTCACAGTTCCCTCCCAGTACATCCCAGTACGTCCCAGTTCCCCTCAGTACATAACACTTCCCTCCCAGTACATACCAGTACATCCCAGTGTCCTCACAGTACGTCCCAGTTCCCTCACAGTACATCCCAGTTCCCTCCCTGTTCCTTCCCAGTACATAACAGTTACCTCCCAGTACATCCCAGTATATCCTGGTACATCCCAAATCCCTGCCAGTTCCACCCGGTACAACCCAGTACAAGCCTGTACATCCTAGTTCCTCCACAGTACATCCCAGGGCATCCCCGCACATTGTAGTGCCTCCCAGTACATCCCAGGTCCCTCCCAGTACTGGGAGGGAACTGGGATGTACTGGGAGGGACCTGGGATGTACTGGGAGGGAACTGGGATGTACTGGGATGTAATGGGACGGAACTGGGATGTAATGGGACGGAACTGGGAAAGAAGTGGTAGTGAACCGGGAGGGAATTGGGATGTACGGGGATGAACTGGTAGGGAACTGGGATGTACTGGCATGGAACGGGGATGTATTGGGATGTACAGGAACAGAACTGGAATGTACAGCGATGTATTGGCATGTACTGGCAGCGAGCTGGGATTTACTGGGATGTACTGGGAGGAAACTGGGATATACTGGGAGGAAACTGGGATATACTGGGAGGCATTGGGAGGGAAGTGGGTGTCAACTGGGACATTCCAGTTTCCTCCCAGTACATCCCAATTCCCTACCAGTGCAGCCCAGTACATCCCAGTTCCCTCCCAGTCCGTTCCAATCCCCTCCCAGTACATCCCAGTTCCCTCCCAGTACGTCCCAGTTCCCTCCCAGTTCCCTCCCAGTACATACCAGTTCCCTCCCAGTACATACCAGTTCCCTCCCAGTTCCCTCCCACTACATCCCAGTACATCCCAGTTCCCTCCCAGTACATACCAGTTCCCTCCCACTACATCCCAGTACATCCTGGTACATCCCAGTTCCCACCCAGTACATCCTACTACATACCAGTTCCCTCCCAGTTCACTCCCAGTACATCCCAGTACTTCACAGTTCCCTCCCAGTACATCCCAGTACGTCCCAGTTCCCCTCAGTACATAACACTTCCCTCCCAGTACATACCAGTACATCCCAGTGTCCTCACAGTACGTCCCAGTTCCCTCCCAGTACATCCCAGTTCCCTACCAGTACATCCCAGTTACCTCCCTGTTCCTTCCCAGTACATAACAGTTACCTCCCAGTACATCCCAGTACATCCCAAATCCCTGCCAGTTCCACCCGGTACAACCCAGTACAAGCCTGTACATCCTAGTTCCTCCACAGTACATCCCAGGGCATCCCCGCACATTGTAGTGCCTCCCAGTACATCCCAGATCCCTCCCAGTACATCCCAGATCCCTCCCAGTCTGTCCCAGTACGTCCCAGTACATCCCAGTTCCCTCACAGTACATCCCAGTTCCCTCACAGTTCACACACAGTTCACTCCCAGTTCCATTCCAGTACATCCCAGTACATGCCACTTTCCTCCAAGTAAATCCCAGTTCCCTCCCACTACATCCAAGTTCCCTCCCACTTCCCGATAAGTACATCCCAGTACTTCACAGTTCACTCCCAGTACATCCCAGTTCCCTCTCGGTACATAACAATTCCCTCCCAGTACACCCCAGTACATCCCAGTTCCCTCCCAGTATGTCCCACTACATCCCAGTTCCCTCCCAGTCCATCCCAGTTCCCTCCCAGTAAATCCCAATTCCCAACACTTTCCACCCAGTACATCCCAGTTCCCTCCCAGTACATACCAGTTCCCTCTAAGTACGTCCCAGTACTTCACAGTTCCCTCCCAGTTCACTCCCAGTACACAACAGTTACCTCCCAGTACATCCCAGTACATCCCAGTAGATCCTGGTACATCCCAAATCCCTGCCAGCTCCACCCGGTACAACCGAGTACAAGCCTGTACATCCTAGTTCCTCCACGGTACATCCCAGGGCATCCCCGCACATTGTAGTGCCTTCCAGTACATCCCAGGTCCCTCCCAGTTCACTCCCAGTACACAACAGTTACCTCCCAGTACATCCCAGTACATCCCAGTACATCCCAAATCCCTGCCAGTTCCACCTGGTACAACCCAGTACAAGCCTGTACATCCTAGTTCCTCCACGGTACATCCCAGGACATCCCCGCACATTGTAGTGCCTCCCAGTACATCCCAGCTCCCTCGCAGTACTGGGAGGGAACTGGGATGTACTGGGAGGGAACTGGGATGTACTGGGATGTAATGGGACGGAACTGGGATGTAATGGGACGGAACTGGGAAAGAAGTGGTAGTGAACCGGGAGGGAATTGGGATGTACGGGGATGAACTGGTAGGAAACTGGGATGTACTGGCATGGAACGGGGATGTATTGGGATGTACAGGAACAGAACTGGAATGTACGGCGATGTATTGGCATGTACTGGCAGCGAGCTGGGATTTACTGGGATGTGCTGGGAGGAAACTGGGATATACTGGGAGGCATTGGGAGGGAAGTGGGTGTCAACTGGGACATTCCAGTTTCCTCCCAGTACATCCCAGTTCCCTACCAGTGCAGCCCAGTACATCCCAGTTCCCTCCCAGTCCGTCCCAATCCCCTCCCAGTACATCCCAGTTCCCTGCCAGTATGTCCCAGTACATCCCAGTTCCCTCCCAGTACATCCCAGTTCCCTCCCAGTACATCCCAGTTCCCTCCCAGTTCCCTCCCACTACATCCCAGTACATCCCAGTTCCCTCCCAGTACATACCAGTTCCCTCCCAGTACATCCTGGTACATCCCACTACATACCAGTTCCCTCCCAGTTCACTCCCAGTACATCCCAGTACTTCACAGTTCCCTCCCAGTACATCCCAGTACGTCCCAGTTCCCCTCAGTACATAACACTTCCCTCCCAGTACATACCAGTACATCCCAGTGTCCTCACGGTACGTCCCAGTTCCCTCCCAGTACATCCCAGTTCCCTGCCAGTTCACTCCCAGTACATAACAGTTACCTCCCAGTACATCCCAGTAGATCCTGGTACATCCCAAATCCCTGCCAGTTCCACCCGGTACAACCCAGTACAAGCCTGTACATCCTAGTTCCTCCACAGTACATCCCAGGGCATCCCCGCACATTGTAGTGCCTCCCAGTACATCCCAGTTCCCTCCCAGTACTGGGAGGGACCTGGGATGTACTGGGAGGGAACTGGGACGTACTGGGAGGGAACTGGGATGTACTGGGATGTAATGGGACGGAACTGGGATGTATTGGGAGGCACTGGGAAAGAAGTGGTAGTGAACCGGGAGGGAATTGGGATGTACGGGGATGAACTGGTAGGGAACTGGGATGTACTGGCATGGAATGGGGATGTATTGGGATGTACAGGAACAGAACTGGAATGTACTGCGATGTACTGGGATGTACTGGGAGCGAACTGGGATTTACTGGGATGTACTGGGAGGAAACTGGGATATACTGGGAGGAAACTGGGATATACTGGGAGGAAACTGGGAGGGAAGTGGGTGTCAACTGGGACATTCCAGTTTCCTCCCAGTACATCCCAGTTCCCTACCAGTGCAGCCCAGTACATCCCAGATCCTTCCCAGTACATCCCAGTACATCCCAGTTCCCTCACAGTACATCCCAGTTCCCTCCCAGTTCACACACAGTTCACTCCCAGTTCCATTCCAGTACATCCCAGTACATGCCAGTTGCCTCCCAGTTTCCTCTAAGTACATCCCAGTACTTTAAAGTTCCCTCCCAGTACATCCCAGTTCCCTCACAGTACATCCCAGTACTTCACAGTTCACTCCCACTACATCCCAGTACGTCCCAGTTCCCCCTTGGTACATAACACTTCCCTCCCAATACATCCAAGTTCCCTCCCAGTACATCCCAATCCCCTCCCAGTACATCCCAGTTCCCTGCCAGTATGTCCCAGTACATCCCAGTTCCCTCCCAGTACATCCCAGTTCCCTCCCAGTTCCCTCCCAGTACATACCAGTTCCCTCCCACTACATCCCAGTACATCCTGGTACATCCCAGTTCCCACCCAGTACATCCTACTACATACCAGTTCCCTCCCAGTTCACTCCCAGTACATCCCAGTACTTCACAGTTCCCTCCCAGTACATCCCAGTACACACCAGTTCCCCTCAGTACATAACACTTCCCTCCCAGTACATAACAGTACATCCCAGTGTCCTCACAGTACGTCCCAGTTCCCTCACAGTACATCCCAGTTCCCTACCAGTACATCCCAGTTCCCTCCCAGTTCACTCCCAGTACATAACAGTTACCTCCCAGTACATCCCAGTAGATCCTGGTACATCCCAAATCCCTGCCAGTTCCACCCGGTACAACCCAGTACAAGCCTGTACATCCTAGTTCCTCCACAGTACATCCCAGGGCATCCCCGCACATTGTAGTGCCTCCCAGTACATCCCAGATCTCTCCCAGTACATCCCAGATCCGTCCCAGTCTGTCCCAGTACGTCCCAGTACATCCCAGTTCCCTCACAGTACATCCCAGTTCCCTCACAGTTCACACACAGTTCCCTCACAGTTCCATTCCAGTACAGCCCAGTACATGCCACTTTCCTCCAAGTAAATCCCAGTACCCTCCCACTACATGCAAGTTCCCTCCCACTTCCCTCTAAGTACATCCCAGTACTTCACAGTTCACTCCCAGTACATCCCAGTTCCCCCTCGGTACATAACAGTTCCCTCCCAGTACACCCCAGTACATCCCAGTTCCCTCCCAGTATGTCCCACTACATCCCAGTTCCCTCCCAGTCCATCCCAGTTCCCTCCCAGTAAATCCCAATTCCCAACACTTTCCACCCAGTACATCCCAGTTCCCTCCCAGTACATCCCAGTTCCCTCTAGAGTACATCCCAGTACTTCACAGTTCCCTCCCAGTTCACTCCCAGTACACAACAGTTACCTCCCAGTACATCCCAGTACATCCTAGTAGATACTAGGACATTTCAAATCCCTGCCAGTTCCACCCGGTACAACCGAGTACAAGCCTGTACATCCTAGTTCCTCCACAGTACATCCCAGGGCATCCCCGCACATTGTAGTGCCTCCCAGTACATCCCAGCTCCCTCCCAGTTCACTCCCAGTACACAACAGTTACCTCCCAGTACATCCCAGTACATCCCAGTAGATCCTGGTACATCCCAAATCCCTGCCAGTTCCACCCGGTACAACCCAGTAAAAGCCTGTACATCCTAGTTCCTCCACGGTACATCCCAGGACATCCCCGCACATTGTAGTGCCTCCCAGTACATCCCAGTTCCCTCCCAGTACATACCAGTTCCCTCCCGGTACATCCCAGTTCCCACCCAGTACATCCTACTACATACCAGTTCCCTCCCAGTTCACTCCCAGTACATCCCAGTACTTCACAGTTCCCTCCCAGTACATCCCAGTACGTCCCAGTTCCCCTCAGTACATAACACTTCCCTCCCAGTACATACCAGTACATCCCAGTGTCCTCACAGTACGTCCCAGTTCCCTCCCAGTACATCCCAGTTCCCTCCCAGTACATCCCAGTTCCCTCCCTGTTCCTTCCCAGTACATAACAGTTACCTCCTAGTACATCCCAGTAGATCCTGGTACATCCCAAATCCCTGCCAGTTCCACCCGGTACAACCCAGTACAAGCCTGTACATCCTAGTTCCTCCACAGTACATCCCAGGGCATCCCCGCACATTGTAGTGCCTCCCAGTACATCCCAGTTCCCTCCCAGTAAGGGAGGGACCTGGGATGTACTGGGAGGGACCTGGGATGTACTGGGAGGGAACTGGGATGTACTGGGATGTAATGGGACGGAACTGGGATGTAATGGGACGGAACTGGGAAAGAAGTGGTAGTGAACCGGGAGGGAATTGGGATGTACGGGGATGAACTGGTAGGGAACTGGGATGTACTGGCATGGAACGGGGATGTATTGGGATGTACAGGAACGGAACTGGAATGTACTGCGATGTACTGGGATGTACTGGGAGCAAACTGGGATTTACTGGGATGTACTGGGAGGAAACTGGGATATACTGGGAGGCACTGGGAGGGAAGTGGGTGTCAACTGGGACATTCCAGTTTCCTCCCAGTACATCCCAGTTCCCTACCAGTGCAGCCCAGTACATCCCAGATCCCTGCCAGTACATCCCAGTTCCCTCCCAGTCCGTCCCAATCCCCTCCCAGTACATCCCAGTTCCCAGCCAGTATGTCCCAGTACATCCCAGTTCCCTCCCAGTAAATCCCAGTTCCCTCCCAGTACATCCTACTACATACCAGTTCCCTCCCAGTTCACTCCCAATACATCCCAGTACTTCACAGTTCCCTCCCAGTACATCCCAGTACGTCCCAGTTCCCCTCAGTACATAACACTTCCCTCCCAGTACATAACAGTACATCCCAGTTCCCTCACAGTACTGGGAGGGAACTGGGATGTACTGGGAGGGAACTGGGATGTACTGGGATGTAATGGGACGGAACTGGGATGTAATGGGACGGAACTGGGAAAGAAGTGGTAGTGAACCGGGAGGGAATTGGGATGTACGGGGATGAACTGGTAGGGAACTGGGATGTACTGGCATGGAACGGGGATGTATTGGGATGTACAGGAACAGAACTGGAATGTACAGCGATGTATTGGCATGTACTGGCAGCGAGCTGGGATTTACTGGGATGTACTGGGAGGAAACTGGGATATACTGGGAGGAAACTGGGATATACTGGGAGGCATTGGGAGGGAAGTGGGTGTCAACTGGGACATTCCAGTTTCCTCCCAGTACATCCCAGTTCCCTACCAGTGCAGCCCAGTACATCCCAGTTCCCTCCCAGTCCGTCCCAATCCCCTCCCAGTACATCCCAGTTCCCTGCCAGTATGTCCCAGTACATCCCAGTTCCCTCCCAGTACATACCAGTTCCCTCCCAGTTCCCTCCCACTACATCCCAGTACATCCCAGTTCCCTCCCAGTACATACCAGTTCCCTCCCAGTACATCCCAGTACATCCTGGTACATCCCAGTTCCCACCCAGTACATCCTACTACATACCAGTTCCCTCCCAGTTCACTCCCAGTACATCCCAGTACTTCACAGTTCCCTCCCAGTACATCCCAGTACGTCCCAGTTCCCCTCAGTACATAACACTTCCCTCCCAGTACATACCAGTACATCCCAGTGTCCTCACAGTACGTCCCAGTTCCCTCACAGTACATCCCAGTTCCCTCCCAGTTCACTCCCAGTACATAACAGTTACCTCCCAGTACATCCTAGTAGATCCTAGTACATTTCAAATCCCTGCCAGATCCTCCACGGTACAACTCAGTACAAGCCTGTACATCCTAGTTCCTCCACAGTACATCCCAGGGCATCCCCGCACATTGTAGTGCCTCCCAGTACATCCCAGGTCCCTCCCAGTACTGGGAGGGACCTGGGATGTACTGGGAGGGACCTGGGATGTACTGGGAGGGAACTGGGATGTACTGGGATGTAATGGGACGGAACTGGGATGTATTGGGAGGCACTGGGAAAGAAGTGGTAGCGAACCGGGAGGGAATTGGGATGTACGGGGATCAACTGGTAGGAAACTGGGATGTACTGGCATGGAACGGGGATGTATTGGGATGGACAGGAACGGAACTGGAATGTACTGCGATGTACTGGGAGCAAACTGGGATTTACTGGGATGTACTGGGAGGAAACTGGGATATACTAGGAGGAAACTGGGAGGAAAGTGGGTGTCAACTGGGACATTCCAGTTTCCTCCCAGTACATCCCAGTTCCCTACCAGTGCATCCCAGTCCGTCCCAGTTCCCTCCCAGTCCGTCCCAGTACATCCCAGTTCCCTCCCAGTTCACTCCCAGTACATAACAGATACCTCCCAGTACATCCCAGTACATCCCAAATCCCTGCCAGTTCCACCCGGTACAACCCAGTACAGGCCTGTACATCCTAGTTCCTCCACAGTACATCCCAGGGCATCCCCGCACATTGTAGTGCCTCCCAGTACATCCCAGTTCCCTCCCAGTACTGGGAGGGAACTGGGACGTACTGGGAGGGAACTGGGATGTACTGGGATGTAATGGGACGGAACTGGGTTGTATTGGGAGGCACTGGGAAAGAAGTGGTAGTGAACTGGGAGGGAATTGGGATGTAAGGGGATGAACTGGTAGGAAACTGGGATGTACTGGCATGGAACGGGGATGTATTGGGATGGACAGGAACGGAACTGGAATGTACGGCGATGTATTGGGATGTACTGGGAGCGAACTGGGATTTACTGGGATGTACTGGGAGGAAACAGGGATATACTGGGAGGAAACTGGGATATACTGGGAGGAACCTGGGAGGGAAGTGGGTGTCAACTGGGACATTCCAGTTTCCTCCCAGTACATCCCAGTTCCCTACCAGTGCAGCCCAGTACATCCCAGATCCCTCCCAGTCCCTCCCAGTACATCCCAGTACATCCCAGTTCCCTCACAGTACACCCCAGTTCCCTCCCAGTTCAAAAACAGTTCACTCCCAGTTCCATTCCAGTACATCCCAGTACATGCCAGTTGCCTCCCAGTTCCCTCACAGTACATCCCAGTACTTTAAAGTTCTCCCCCAGTACATCCCAGTTCCCTCACAGTACATCCCAGTACTTCACAGTTCACTCCCACTACATCCCAGTACGTCCCAGTTCCCCCTTGGTACATAACACTTCCCTCCCAATACATCCAAGTTCCCTCCCAGTACATCCCAATCCCCTCCCAGTACATCCCAGTTCCCTGCCAGTACATCCCAGTTCCCTGCCAGTACATCCCAGTTCCCTCCCAGTTCCCTCCCACTACATCCCAGTTCCCTCCCAGTACATCCCAGTACATCCTGGTACATCCCAGTTCCCACCCAGTACATCCTACTACATACCAGTTCCCTCCCAGTTCACTCCCAGTACATCCCAGTACTTCACAGTTCCATCGCAGTACATCCCAGTACGTCCCAGTTCCCCTCAGTACATAACACTTCCCTCCCAGTACATAACAGTACATCCCAGTGTCCTCACAGTACGTCCCAGTTCCCTCACAGTACATCCCAGTTCCCTACCAGTACGTACCAGTTCCCTCCCAGTTCACTCCCAGTACATAACAGTTACCTCCCAGTACATCCCAGTAGATCCTGGTACATCCCAAATCCCTGCCAGTTCCACCCGGTACAACCCAGTACAAGCCTGTACATCCTAGTTCCTCCACAGTACATCCCAGGGCATCCCCGCACATTGTAGTGCCTCCCAGTACATCCCAGTTCCCTCCCAGTACTGGGAGGGACCTGGGATGTACTGGGAGGGAACTGGGATGTACTGGGATGTAATGGGACGGAACTGGGATGTATTGGGAGGCACTGGGAAAGAAGTGGTAGTGAACCGGGAGGGAATTGGGATGTACGGGGATGAACTGGTAGGAAACTGGGATGTACTGGCATGGAACGGGGATGTATTGGGATGTACAGGAACGGAACAGGAATGTACTGCGATGTACTGGGATGTACTGGGAGCGAGCTGGGATTTACTGGGATGTACTGGGAGGAAACTGGGATATACTGGGAGGAAACTGGGATATACTGGGAGGCATTGGGAGGGAAGTGGGTGTCAACTGGGACATTCCAGTTTCCTCCCAGTACATCCCAGTTCCCTACCAGTGCAGCCCAGTACATCCCAGTTCCCTCCCAGTCCGTCCCAATCCCCTCCCAGTACATCCCAGTTCCCTGCCAGTATGTCCCAGTACATCCCAGTTCCCTCCCAGTACATCCCAGTTCCCTCCCAGTACATCCCAGTACATCCTGGTACATCCCAGTTCCCACCCAGTACATCCTACTACATACCAGTTCCCTCCCAGTTCACTCCCAGTACATCCCAGTACTTCACAGTTCCATCCCAGTACATCCCAGTACGTCCCAGTTCCCCTCAGTACATAACACTTCCCTCCCAGTACATCCCAGTACATCCCAGTGTCCTCACGGTACATCCCAGTTCCCTCCCAGTACATCCCAGTTCCCTCCCAGTTCACTCCCAGTACATAACAGTTACCTCCCAGTACATCCCAGTAGATCCTAGGACATTTCAAATCCCTGCCAGGTCCACCCGGTACAACCCAGTGCAAGCCTGTACATCCTAGTTCCTCCACGGTACATCCCAGGGCATCCCCGCACATTGTAGTGCCTCCCAGTACATCCCAGATCCCTCCCAGTACTGGGAGGGACCTGGGATGTACTGGGAGGGAACTGGGACGTACTGGGAGGGAACTGGGATGTACTGGGATCTAATGGGACGGAACTGGGATGTATTGGGAGGCACTGGGAAAGAAGTGGTAGTGAACCGGGAGGGAATTGGGATGTACGGGGATGAACTGGTAGGAAACTGGGATGTACTGGCATGGAACGGGGATGTATTGGGATGTACAGGAACAGAACTGGAATGTACAGCAATGTATTGGCATGTACTGGCAGCGAGCTGGGATTTACTGGGATGTACTGGGAGGAAACTGGGATATACTGGGAGGAAACTGGGATATACTGGGAGGCATTGGGAGGGAAGTGGGTGTCAACTGGGACATTCCAGTTTCCTCCCAGTACATCCCAGTTCCCTACCAGTGCAGCCCAGTACATCCCAGTTCCCTCCCAGTCCGTCCCAATCCCCTCCCAGTACATCCCAGTTCCCTGCCAGTATGTCCCAGTACATCCCAGTTCCCTCCCAGTACATACCAGTTCCATCCCAGTTCCCTCCCACTACATCCCAGTTCCCTCCCAGTACATACCAGTTCCCTCCCAGTACATCCCAGTTCCCACCCAGTACATCCTACTACATACCAGTTCCCTCCCAGTTCACTCCCAGTACATCCCAGTACTTCACAGTTCCCTCCCAGTACATCCCAGTACGTCCCAGTTCCCCTCAGTACATAACACTTCCCTCCCAGTACATACCAGTACATCCCAGTGTCCTCACGGTACGTCCCAGTTCCCTCCCAGTACATCCCAGTTCCCTACCAATACATCCCAGTTCCCTCCCTGTTCCTTCCCAGTACATAACAGTTACCTCCCAGTACATCCCAGTAGATCCTGGTACATCCCAAATCCCTGCTAGTTCCACCCGGTACAACCCAGTAAAAGCCTGTACATCCTAGTTCCTCCACAGTACATCCCAGGGCATCCCCGCACATTGTAGTGCCTCCCAGTACATCCCAGTTCCCTCCCAGTACTGGGAGGGAACTGGGATGTACTGGGAGGCAACTGGGACGTACTGGGAGGGACCTGGGATGTACTGGGATGTAATGGGACGGAACTGGGATGTAATGGGACGGAACTGGGATGTAATGGGACGGAACTGGTATGTAATGGGACGGAACTGGGAAAGAAGTGGTAGTGAACCGGGAGGGAATTGGGATGTACGGGGATGAACTGGTAGGGAACTGGGATGTACTGGCATGGAACGGGGATGTATTGGGATGTACAGGAACAGAACTGGAATGTACTGCGATGTACTGGCATGTACTGGGAGCAAACTGGGATTTACTGGGATGTACTGGGAGGAAACTGGGATATACTGGGAGGCACTGGGAGGGAAGTGGGTGTCAACTGGGACATTCCAGTTTCCTCCCAGTACATCCCAGTTCCCTACCAGTGCAGCCCAGTACATCCCAGATCCCTCCCAGTACATCCCAGTTCCCTCCCAGTCCGTCCCAGTACATCCCAGTTCCCTCACAGTACATCCCAGTTCCCTCACAGTTCACACACAGTTCACTCCCAGTTCCATTCCAGTACATCCCAGTACATGCCACTTTCCTCCAAGTAAATCCCAGTTCCCTCCCACTACATCCAAGTTCCCTCCCACTTCCCTCTAAGTACATCCCAGTACTTCACAGTTCACTCCCAGTACATCCCAGTTCCCCCTCGGTACATAACAGTTCCCTCCCAGTACACCCCAGTACATCCCAGTTCCCTCCCAGTATGTCCCACTACATCCCAGTTCCCTCCCAGTACATCCCAGTTCCCTCCCAGTACATCCCAATTCCCAACTTTCCACCCAGTACATCCCAGTTCCCTCCCAGTACATCCCAGTACTTCACAGTTCCCTCCCAGTTCACTCCCAGTTCCCTCCCAGTACATCCCAGTTCCCTCTAAGTACATCCCAATACTTCATAGTTCCCTCCCAGCACGTCCCAGTACGTCCCAGTTCCCCTCAGTACATAACACTTCCCTCCCAGTACATACCAGTACATCCCAGTGTCCTCACAGTACATCCCAGTTCCCTACCAGTACATCCCAGTTCTCTCCCAGTTCACTCCCAGTACACAACAGTTACCTCCCAGTACATCCCAGTACATCCCAAATCCCTGCCAGTTCCACCCGGTACAACCGAGTACAAGCCTGTACATCCTAGTTCCTCCACAGTACATCCCAGGGCATCCCCGCACATTGTAGTGCCTCCCAGTACATCCCAGGTCCCTCCCAGTACTGGGAGGGAACTGGGATGTACTGGGAGGGAACTGGGATGTACTGGGAGGGACCTGGGATGTACTGGGAGGGACCTGGGACGGAACTGGGATGTAATGGGACGGAACTGGGAAAGAAGTGGTAGTGAACCGGGAGGGAATTGGGATGTACGGGGATGAACTGGTAGGGAACTGGGATGTACTGGCATGGAACGGGGATGTATTGGGATGTACAGGAACAGAACTGGAATGTACAGCGATGTATTGGCATGTACTGGCAGCGAGCTGGGATTTACTGGGATGTACTGGGAGGAAACTGGGATATACTGGGAGGCATTGGGAGGGAAGTGGGTGTCAACTGGGACATCCCAGTTTCCTCCCAGTACATCCCAGTTCCCTACCAGTGCAGCCCAGTACATCCCAGTTCCCTCCCAGTCCGTCCCAATCCCCTCCCAGTACATCCCAGTTCCCTGCCAGTATGCCCCAGTACATCCCAGTTCCCTCCCAGTACATACCAGTTCCCTCCCAGTACATACCAGTTCCCTCCCAGTTCCCTCCCACTACATCCCAGTACATCCCAGTTCCCTCCCAGTACATACCAGTTCCCTCCCAGTACATCCTGGTACATCCCACTACATACCAGTTCCCTCCCAGTTCACTCGAGTACATCCCAGTACTTCACAGTTCCCTCCCAGTACATCCCAGTACGTCCCAGTTCCCCTCAGTACATAACACTTCCCTCCCAGTACATACCAGTACATCCCAGTGTCCTCACGGTACGTCCCAGTTCCCTCCCAGTACATCCCAGTTCCCTCCCAGTTCACTCCCAGTACATAACAGTTACCTCCCAGTACATCCTAGTAGATCCTGGTACATCCCAAATCCCTGCCAGTTCCACCCGGTACAACCCAGTACAAGCCTGTACATCCTAGTTCCTCCACGGTACATCCCAGGGCATCCCCGCACATTGTAGTGCCTCCCAGTACATCCCAGGTCCCTCCCAGTACTGGGAGGGACCTAGAATTAACGGGGAGGGACCTGGGATGTACTGGGAGGGACCTGGGATGTACTGGGATGTAATGGGACGGATCTGGGATGTATTGGGAGGCACTGGGAAAGAAGGGGTAGTGAACCGGGAGGGAATTGGGATGTACGGGGATGAACTGGTAGGGAACTGGGATGTACTGGCATGGAACGGGGATGTATTGGGATGTACAGGAACGGAACAGGAATGTACGGCGATGTATTGGGATGTACTGGGAGCGAACTGGGATTTACTGGGATGTACTGGGAGGAAACTGGGATTTACTGGGAGGAAACTGGGATTTACTGGGAGGAAACTGGGATATACTGGGAGGAAACTGGGAGGGAAGTGGGTGTCAACTGGGACATTCCAGTGTCCTCCCAGTACATCCCAGTTCCCTACCAGTGCAGCCCAGTACATCCCAGATCCCTCCCAGTCCCTCCCAGTACATCCCAGTACCCTCACAGTACATCCCAGTTCCCTCCCAGTTCACACACAGTTCACTCCCAGTTCCATTCCAGTACGTCCCACTACATCCCAGTTGCCTCCCAGTTCCCTCTAAGTACATCCCAGTACTTCACAGTTCACTCCCACTACATTCCAGTACGTCCCAGTTCCCCCTTGGTACATAACACTTCCCTCCCAATACATCCAAGTTCCCTCCCAGTACATCCCAATCCCCTCCCAGTACATCCCAGTTCCCTGCCAGTATGTCCCCAGTACATCCCAGTTCCCTCCCAGTACATACCAGTTCCCTCCCAGTACATCCCAGTACATCCCAGTTCCCTCCCAGTACATACCAGTTCCCTCCTAGTACATCCCAGTACACCCTGGTACATCCCAGTTCCCACCCAGTACATCCTACTACATACCAGTTCCCTCCCAGTTGACTCCCAGTACATCCCAGTACTTCACAGTTCCCTCCCAGTACATCCCAGTACGTCCCAGTTCCCCTCAGTACATAACACTTCCCTCCCAGTACATAACAGTACATCCCAGTGTCCTCACAGTACGTCCCAGTTCCCTCACAGTACATCCCAGTTCCCTACCAGTACATCCCAGTTCCCTCCCTGTTCCTTCCCAGTACGTAACAGTTACCTCCCAGTACATCCTGGTACATCACAAATCCCTGCCAGTTCCACCCGGTACAACCCAGTACAAGCCTGTACATCCTAGTTCCTCCACAGTACATCCCAGGGCATCCCCGCACATTGTAGTGCCTCCCAGTACATCCCAGTTCCCTCCCAGTACTGGGAGGGACCTGGGATGTACTGGGATGTAATGGGACGGAACTGGGATGTATTGGGAGGCAATGGGAAAGAAGTGGTAGCGAACCGGGAGGGAATTGGGATGTACGGGGATGAACTGGTAGGAAACTGGGATGTACTGGCATGGAACGGGGATGTATTGGGATGTACAGGAACGGAACTGGAATGTACGGCGATGTATTGGGATGTACTGGGAGCGAACTGGGATTTACTGGGAGGAAACTGGGATATACTGGGAGGAAACTGGGAGGGAAGTGGGTGTCAACTGGGACATTCCAGTGTCCTCCCAGTACATCCCAGTTCCCTACCAGTGCAGCCCAGTACATCCCAGATCCCTCCCAGTCCCTCCCAGTACATCCCAGTACCCTCACAGTACATCACAGTTCCCTCCCAGTTCACACACAGTTCACTCCCAGTTCCATTCCAGTACGTCCCAGTACATCCCAGTTGCCTCCCAGTTTCCTCTAAGTACATCCCAGTACTTCAAAGTTCCCTCCCAGTACATCCCAGTTCCCTCTAAGTACATCCCAGTACTTCACAGTTCACTCCCACTACATCCCAGTACGTCCCAGTTCCCCCTTGGTACATAACACTTCCCTCCCAATACATCCAAGTTCCCTCCCAGTACATCCCAATCCCCTCCCACTACATCCCAGTTCCCTGCCAGTATGTCCCCAGTACATCCCAGTTCCCTCCCAGTACATACCAGTTCCCTCCCAGTACATCCCAGTTCCCTCCCAGTTCCCTCCTAGTACATCCCAGTACATCCTGGTACATCCCAGTTCCCACCCAGTACATGCTACTACATACCAGTTCCCTCCCAGTTTACTCCCAGTACATCCCAGTACTTCACAGTTCCCTCCCAGTACATCCCAGTACGTCCCAGTTCCCCTCAGTACATAACACTTCCCTCCCAGTACATAACTGTACATCCCAGTTTCCTCACAGTACGTCCCAGTTCCCTCACAGTACATCCCAGTTCCCTACCAGTACATCCCAGTTCCCTCCCTGTTCCTTCCCAGTACATAACAGTTACCTCCCAGTACATCCCAGTACATCCTGGTACATCCCAAATCCCTGCCAGTTCCACCCGGTACAACCCAGTACAAGCCTGTACATCCTAGTTCCTCCACACTACATCCCAGGACATCCCAGGACATTGTAGAGCCTCCCAGTACGTCCCAGTTCCCTCCCAGTACAACCCAGTAGATCCTGGTACGTCCCCGTTCCCCGCACTGTACGTCCCCGTTCCCCGCACTGTACGTCCCCGTTCCCCGCACTGTACTGGGAGGACAACCGAGCCTGCGCAGTGACTGACATAGGGAACGAGCAAGTTTGTACCCATCACTAGACAAGACAATAATGACTATGTATGAGTATGTGAAATTTTCATCTATAAATTGTACGGGAAAGGTGCGTGAGGTACGCACGCCAGGAGGAGCGATCCCCCGTGCATCCGGCGCCGCGAATAAAGAATGCCTGCTCTTTAATACTAAATTGGTGTTGAGGAGTCGTTTCCGATTTTAACGCGTTTTTCGGTAACACAGGGAGTCAGATCAAGAGAGCCAGAGAACAACAAAACACCGACAGGCTACAGGACAGAGCAGGAGGAATAAAAAAAAAAAAAAAAACGGAGCCAGAGCCAGGCAGAGAGAGGCGGAGAAAGAAAAAGGAGCCACAGGCTACAGGACAGAGAGAGGGAGGACTGAAAAGACGGGGAGGCAGGGAGCCACTCAGAGCGAGACGGAGAAAGAAGGTGCGGGGGGGGCGCAAAAAAAAATAATTTTGCAGCAGGTAAGGAAAGAGAGGGGGCCGGGGGAGAGACAGGGAGGGCCCAGGACGTACAAGAGAGGCAACGGGGCCCCAGTGGCCCAGGACTCACCGCGACTCTCGCTCTCAGCGCTGCTGGCACAATTTAGCCGTTCAGATGCTTCTTTCCCCTCCTCTCCTCCCTGCCTCTTCTGCAGCTCCAGACTCTAGGCCGTCCTCCACCTGAAGAGAATACGTGGGTGTCTTACAGCTCTTACCAGATGAGGCTTCCTAGGCACGTAGCCTAGCTCGCTCGTGCACTACACGCCCGTACCCAACTCCGGGTTACGCGTACAGACCCTACGGTGCACGTTGGTGGCCTGGCCCGCTGCGGGCTATGAAGGGGGATCCTTCCTCCCCCACCTGCATGGACAGGCTCTCTCTTGCCTGCGGCAGGAAGGCAGCTGGCAGCCAGAGCACCTTCAGTTTCTTCTTCTTTACCTTTCGTTGGCGTCTCCAGCTTCAGCCGAGGCAGCTCCTGTCCGCAGCCGGGAAGGGCTTTGTCTATCCCTTTTCGGCCCTGCGCTGCGAGGACGGCGAGGACGGGCAGAGAGAAGCCACGCGAGCCTGAGACGGCCGCAGGCAACGGCATCCCCGGGGGAAGGACAGACAACCACGTCCTCAGCACGGTCTCTGGGAGAGGGAAAGAAGAAACAGCGACCGTCATTACCGTCGATCGACCCTGGCCAAAGCCTCTCCTTCCGCAGGGGCTTCTGGACACACCGCTCCCTCCCCACGCTACTGCTAAGGGCCCCTGCGCCAAGGGGGAATCCAGTGCGCTTGAGGGACGGCTTGCTGCCTTCACGACAGGGCCTGGGGGCGGCCTAAGGCTATGCAGCACACTTATGGGGAGGTGCCGGAGCTGGGGGCAGGCGCACGGGGCAAGGGGGGCCGGGGAGGCTGAGCGGGACCTCCGGTGGGCCGGGGAGGCGGCCATCATCTGCGCCCTGGGCACGGGGAAAAGGTCATCGTCCTCCTCCTTTCCCTCTTCCCTTCTGTCAGCTCCCGGGGAACTCACCGCTTCTCGGGAAGCGGCCGCACCCGCAAGCCCCCAGTAATCAACACGAAGCCAACCCCAAAAATACACCTCGCGTACCGTACGCGCCACGGCCGCCCGGCACCCGAGCGCCGGAAGACCGCGCCTCCCGCCATGCCCGGCGAACCACGTGACAGGGCCGGCAGCCACTGCGCCAGGACTACAGCTCCCGGCATGCTCTGCGGCACAACCCGGCCGCCCGGCAGCCGCAAGGACTACAGCTCCCGGCATGCTCTGCGGCACAACCCGGCCGCCCGGCGGCCGGTTTGATGCGGAGCCACCCAGCATCCCTGCGAGCACAGCTGCAGGCGCAACAGCAGTTACGCAGCCACAACTAGGCACTAAACAAAGGCTTTCCAACACTGGAGGTCTAGAACAGGTAGACATTAGCACAGAAGCACAAGGGGCTCCGTCACCCTGCACAAATCTCCCCGTGCCTACACACGCACACGTTCAGAAGTTAGTTATCAGAAAACGCCCGACTCAGCCATTTGCCACAGTCACGAGACTCACGACATGATAACACGACATGACACGCGAGGTGGGCTCAGAGTTTTAAGGCAAGAAATACCTCCCACGCCCCCCACCCGAGATCTTTCAGGGTCCACACCTGCCATCGCCCCGCACCAAACCTACCCGGCCAAAGGCTTTCAGGTGGCCCGAAACACTGTACACAGAAAATAACCAGGGACAGACCTGCATTGTTCGGAAGCGAACGATGCCCGACCGGGGCTCCTCTGCGGGGCACGGAGCCCCCCGGCCCCGCCCGGAGACACACACCCGCCCCCCGCTGCCCGAACTCACCCACCAGCGCTCTCCGGCCCCCGGACACGGCCGCGCTGCTCTCTCAGGCGGCTGCCGCAGGCGAGGCTCGGGCACCGCCAGGCCTCCAGGCGTCCCGAGGGGCTGCCGGCCACCGCAGGGGATGGCTGCCGGCGGCCGGACCGCCGCGGCGCTCCCCGCCCAGCTCCGAGCAGGCTCCGCCGGCCGCGGGCTTCCCACGCCGGGCCGCAGAGGGGCCCCGGCACCGCACAGGGACGCCTCGCGACCCGGCCGCCACACGCACCGGCCCTTCGGCCTCCACACGCACCGCTCCCGCCCCCGCTCCGACGCGCCGCGCACGCGCCACCGGAAGCCCGAGCCCCGCGGGGCGGCCCTTAAAGGGCGGCCGGAAGGAACGGCCCCCACCGGCCCCGCCACCGCGCCCAGCCGGTGAGCGCCAGCGCCCCCTGCTGGCCGGGCCGCGCTCAGCTCGCGAGGGCGCCGAGGGCCGGGCGGGGCGGGACGCGCCGGCTCGGGGCCAGCGCCTTCTCGGAGCGAGCGGGAAACCCCTGCGGGCCCCGGTCACGGCCGGGCAGAGCCGCGCGCCCTCCGAGAGCTGCTGAACGCGGCTGCCGCTCGTGACACATACCGAGCCGTCCGCGACGGGAGCGGGCAGAGGAGGAAGGGGCCGGCGGCCGCGGGGCCTGGCCCCAGGCGGGGGGGAGGGGCTGGGGCCCGGGGGGCCGCCCCCCTCCTCACAGTTCCCTCACAGTTCCCTCACAGTTCCCTCACAGTTCCCTCACAGTTCCCTCACAGTTCCCTCACAGTTCCCTCACAGTTCCCTCACAGTTCCCTCACAGTTCCCTCACAGTTCCCTCACAGTTCCCTCACAGTTCCCTCACAGTTCCCTCACAGTTCCCTCACAGTTCCCTCACAGTTCCCTCACAGTTCCCTCACAGTTCCCTCACAGTTCCCTCACAGTTCCCTCACAGTTCCCTCACAGTTCCCTCACAGTTCCCTCACAGTTCCCTCACAGTTCCCTCACAGTTCCCTCACAGTTCCCTCACAGTTCCCTCACAGTTCCCTCACAGTTCCCTCACAGTTCCCTCACAGTTCCCTCACAGTTCCCTCACAGTTCCCTCACAGTTCCCTCACAGTTCCCTCACAGTTCCCTCACAGTTCCCTCACAGTTCCCTCACAGTTCCCTCACAGTTCCCTCACAGTTCATCCCATGGACGGAACCGGGACCTACTGTGAGGCACTGGGAAAGAAGTGGGAGGAAGCCGGGACAGACCAATATAGCCCAGTATGGACTAGACCAATATAGCCCAGTATGGACTGGAGGGAACTGCGAGGGAACCGCGAGAGAACCCCACAGAACAAACCATGGGGCACGAGAAGGCAGAGAATTAAGAATTAGGGACAGGGAGCCAGAAAAAAAAAAGAAAAAAACCAAAGGGAGACAGAGAGCAAAAGGAATCGCAATGCGTACGGAGAGAAGAGAGAAACAATTCTAGCATAGGGTCACGGGGGAGCCAGGGACAGCAAGATGGAGAAAGGACAGAAGCTACAGGCTACAGGGCAGAGAGGGAAGAATTAATGAATAGACACAGAGAGATGGGCAGAAAGACATGGAGAAAGGCTAAAGATCACACGGCCTACAGGGAAGAGAGAAGAGAGGGAGGAATTTTAAAAACAGGGGCAAGAAGCCAGAGAGAGGGAGAGAGAAGCAACAATAAAATGGGGACAAGCCACAGGGCAGCGAGGAGGGAATCAATGAATAAGAACACGAGACCAAAGAGAACACAATGTAGAATGGAAAAAAGGAACAGCGGCCTACAGGGAAGGAGGAATTAAAGATCAGGGACTGGGAGGCAGACAGAGACACATGAAGAAACAAGTGGAAAAAAAAAAAAACCACAAACCAACAGCAATGGGCTACAAAGACAGAGAGGGAGGAAATGAGGAAATAAAACATCGCAGCAAGGAGCTGGACAGAGAGAAATGAGGACAAACAAATAGCACGGGTCCACGTGACAGAGAACGTGGAATTAGAACACAGAGAGAGGGAGCCGGACAGAGAGAGAGGCCGAGAGAAACATCTAGACAGGCTACAGCGGGCAGAGGCAGGAATTAAAACCTAGGGACAGGGAGCTGGACAGAGAGAGATGGAGGTCACAGGGAACAGCGGTGGCTGCAGGAAGAACAGGAATTCATGAATAGGGCAAGGGAGCTGGACAGAGAAGAACTCAGAAAGGCAAGAACAGTAGCAGGGTACAGAGCAGAGAAGACGAATTAAAAAGCACGGGGGGAGCGTTGAGGCAGACAGAGAGAGATTAAGAAAAAAGTCACGGGCTACGTGGCAAAGCAGGAGGAATTCAGAAACGAGGATGGGAACCAAGGGAGAGTGTGCTGGTGAAGGATAACGGGCATTAAAAGTGAGGGACGGGGAGCTGGGAAAAGCGAGGCAGAGAAAAACAGAATCACAGAGAGAATCACACAAAGCCAAAAAAGAAGAAACTGAACAACAGGAACAGGTGTAACCAAAGCGATGAAATCAACCAACCAGAGACGGTGTTCCATTACGGGAACATGGAGCGTACCAATCAGCGCACCTGTCGATCTGCATTTTAGTGCCTAGGTGATCGTTAATGTCAGCAGAACAACAGACAACATGCTTCTGTCAGAAAAGGATGACAAAACGCGGTTTCGCTTAGCGGACTGAGAAAACTAGCCAAGACTGCCAAGAGTAAGAGCCGAGAAGCTAAAAGGTAATTCCGGCAGGGGGAGATCGCGACCACCGACTCACAGACCACCACCGACCCAAGTAACACCACCTACTCAGAAGAGAACAACGGAAGAGGACAACCGAGCCTGCGCAGTGATTGACATACGGAACGAGCAAGTTTGTACCCATCGCTAGACAAGACAATAATGACTATGTATGAGTATGTAAAATTTTCATCTACAAATTGTACAGGAAAGGTGCGTGAGGTACGCACGCCAGGAGGAGCGATCCCCCGTGCATCCGGCGCCGTGAATATAGAATGCCTGCTCTTTAATACTAAATTGGTGTTGAGGAGTCGTTTCCGATTTTAACGCGTTTTTCGGTAACAGTTTTGGCACCCCAGGTGGGAACCTGCTTTTGAATCTCGACGGATCCGTGGGATCGTGGGACCTGCAGCCGGCCCCGAGGAATTCTCCGGGAGAGCTTCCGATCCCCGGGCCAGAGAATTCTGAGCAAGATCCCCTGGATTGAGGTAAACAAGGCATTCTTTGAAGAAGAAACTTAGGTAGAATAATACGTGGGGTTAGTTTCCCACATAGGATAGGATAGCGGGTTTGAGTCCCACAGGCCTGCCCGTAAGGCGCGGCGAAAGCCACGCAGGGTCGGGGCCAAGAGGTGCCTCGGTTGGTAAGTCTCTGCTAGGCGAAAGCCTGTGGAGCGGGACCCGAGGGTAGGGGAGTCTTCAACAGGGGGTTGAAGTCTCCAGGGATATCTAGCAGGGGGCTACAGATCCCAGTGGCAGATTTCCAGTGAGACCTCTAACGGGGGTTGGAGTCCCTCTGACTAGTATTTGTGATAGTGCACTATCACAACTACTAGTCGACTGGGAGACGGGAGCATTACTGAGTAGGAAACCTATCCCACAGAGAACACCTTTGCGATGTATTTTGAAGCACTGGAAAGACGTCGGGGGCGGTGACCCACTAACTCGGAAACCATTAATTGAATATTGCAATCATTGGTGGCCAACGTATCAATTGGAAGGTGGGCACAAATGGCCAGAACACGAGACATTGCAATATCGTACCATCTTGCAATTAATGTTGTTTTGTAAAAAGGGAAGGCAAACGGGAAGAAGTGGCATATGTTGATTTGTTCTTTACACCGTGGAATCATCCCGAGCAGCAGAAACAGCGTGAGGTATGTCCACAAGATTCTACGGCAATGTTTCTGAAAAGAGGAAAACGTGGTGAGAACTTGAAAGAGTGTTGCTCTACTTGTGATACTGGATACTTCGCTTGATGAAACTGACAAGAAAATAGTATGGAATACAGCCAGAAGGCAGGTGCAGGGAGCACATGCTAACAGGAATTTACAGAGAACAATGAATAAGAATTTTCCATCTACAAATCCCGAGTGGGACCCTAATCAGCCAGGACCCAGGGGAATGTTGACTAGATGTCAGAGAGAGATTTTATTTGGAGTAAGACAAGCAATGCCAAAAGCAATAAATTGGTCAAAATTTATGAAGTGAGACAAGAATTAAGTGAGTCCCCTTCAGCCTTTATGGAAAGACTGAAGGTGACCACCAGAAAATATACTCATTTGAACCCAGAAAAACCAGAAAAAGCAATTCAGCTGGTCTCTATATTCATAAGACAATCAGCCCCAGATGGGGGCGGGGGGAGAGAAAACAACCTTCAGAAACTAGAACAACCTGAATCCAGAGATCTGGGTTAAATGCTTGAAGTAGCTTGGCATGAAGGAGACCAGGGGAATCAACCCTAGCTGAACACCTGGTTACACTGAAGCTACGGAATGAAGAAATAGAATTTTTGGTAGATACGGGAGCCACTTATTTGGTATTGAATACACGTGAAGAGAAATTTGATCATAAATCAGTAGATGTTGCTAGCGCAACAGGGCAAAGAAAAATTAGCCCCTCTCAGAGCCATTAAAGTTTAAATTGGAGAAGCAATGGGCAACTCACCAGTTTCTGCATATGCCTGAATGTCCACTGCCTCTGTTATGACGAGATCTATTAGGTCAATTAGATGCTCAAGTAACTTTTAAAGATGGAGAGATTAAATCACTAATACCAGAATCAAAAGCCACAGAGGCGAGAGCGTTTATGTTACAGGATTCCTCCAGGGAGGAACGGGTTCCCGAGGAAGTGGAAAACGTAGTAATTCCTTTGGTTTGAGCGAGCGGAGCTCCGGAGCGATCTAAGTGGGCAGAGCCGGTAAAAGTAACCTTAAAGCTTGGAGCCAAGCCCGTAAGACAAAAACAATACCCTATTAAGCGAGAGGCTCGAAAAGGATTACAGAAGTTAATTATAAAATTTTTCAGAATATGAGCTTTTAGTGGAATGTGAATCAGAATATAGTACTCCTGTGTCGCCAGTAAAGAAATCTAGAGGCAAAGAGTATTAGCTAGTTCACGATTTAAGGGCTATAAATCAGGTGGTCCAAGATATACATCCGGTAGTAGCTAATCCATACACTTTACTGACCTCTTTTAAAGGAGGAGCATAAATGGTTTACTGTACTAGATTTGAAGGACGCCTTCTTTTGCATACCTCCAGGCATAAAAAGTCAAAGCCTATTTGCTTTGCAATGGGAAAGCCCCACCACAGAATGAAAGACACAGCTACCATGGACCGTACTTCCACAAGGATTTAAAAATAGTCCTACGATACTTGAGACTCAGCTGGCAAAAAAAAATTAGAGATATAGAAAAAACAGAACCCAGGGAGAGGCATCTTGTTACAGAATGCGGATGACATTCTGATAGCGGCACAAAGTAAAGAAAAATGTTTTGAAATTTTTAAATTTTCTGGGCCAAGGAAGATGCGGAGTTTCCAGAAACAAAACCCAAATAGGAAAAGAAGCAGCCATTTATTTAGGATTTGAAATATCTCAAAGACAAAGACAATTAGAAAGTGAAAAGAAAGAAACTATTTGTCAAATTCCCGAACCTAGCAGCCCGAAGGAACTGAGAGCTTTTCTGAAAACAATGAAATAGCATCAGCTCTGGATTCTGAACTATAGACTGTATGTAAAACCATTATTTGAGGCATTGAAAGACTCAAAAGGATAAATATTTAACCTGGACGCCCGGATGCCAAACGGCATTCAAAGAACTGAAAAGAGCCTCGATGATGGCCCCTGCATTAGGCCTACCTGATTTCGCTAAACCTTTTCAGTTGTTTGTCCACGAAAGACAACATTTAGCCCTTGGAGTGCTGACACAGCGACTGGGAACCTGGAAGAGACCTGTGGGCTACTTCTCCAAACAACCTGACCACGCGAGTAAAAGATGGCCTAGGTGTTTACGGGCAGTAGCAACAACAGCGCTGCCGATCCGGGAAGCCCCAAAGTTAACAATGGGACAGAAGATGACAGTATATGTCCCGCACATAGCGGTGACTGTTTTAGAACAAAAGGGGGGTCGTTGGCTATCCCTTAGCAGAATGTTGAAATATCAAGTTGTTCTGTTAGAACAAGACGATGTGGAATCGAAGACTACTGCTATACTGAATCCTGCTATGTTTTTAACAACAGAAAACCTTACGGACAATTTAGAACACGATCGCTTGCTAACTATTGAACAAGTCTATTCCAGCAGACCAGACCTGAGACACAAACCTCTGGGAAAATCCTGATCTGGAGTTGTTTACAGATGGAAGAAGCTCTGGGCGAGAAGAGAAGCGAATGGCCGGATATGCTGTCGTTATCGCCGCCGAGGGAATGGAGTCAGGGGTGCTGCCTGCAAACACCTCAGCACAGAAAGCAGTATTGGTAGCATTGAAGCGAGCTCTGCGAATGGCAGAAGGACAAAGGATAAATATCTAGACTGATTCCAAACGTGCATTTGGTGTGATCCACGATCATGGAGCTATTGGGAAGGAGAAAGGACTGCCATCAGCCCAAGAATCATCAATACAGCATAAAGAAGAAATTCTCCAACTTCCGGAAGACGTGCAGAAACCAAAAGAAGTGGCGGTAAAGTGTTGCAAAGCTCATCAATTTGGCCAGACGGCTGTAAACATAAGCAAACGACTGACCGATAAAGCTGCAAAGAGGACTGCAGAGCAAGGTATCCTTGCGCTAGTACCAGTAAAACAGATCAGAATTCCAAAGTTGAAACCGAGATATAATAAATTGGATGAGCAATTAGCAGAACAATTGGAAGCATCACAAAACACAGAGAGATGGTAGGTAACACCAGAAAAACAAGTAATAACAACAACCACCCCACAAGTTATGACAGAACTTGCAAAAGAAAACCATGAGCAAACACATTAGGGTGTAGGCGCTACGGTTTTGAGTTTAAAAACATCTGTAGCGTGTGTAGGCATGACAAGAATAGTTAAACCCATAGTAGCTAAGTGTCCAATCTGTCCTAGAAATAATCCCCTGAACCAAAGGAAACAACCTTTAGGAGTAACAAAACAAAAAATTCTCCCGGAAATTATTAGCAAATTAAGTTCTCTGAGTTACCCAGACAAAATAGATATAGCAGTATTTGTCAGTGCTGATTGACAAATTTTCTAGATGGCCAGAAGCTTTCTCGTGCTGCACCGACAAAGCTAGAGTAGTAGTTAAAACGTTGCTGAAAGAAATAATACCAAGATTTAGAGTGCCAACGGGAATGTCCTCTGATAGAGCACCACATTTTTTTGCAGAGGTACTTCAACAAATTAATAAAATTTTGGGTAGAAAATGGGACCTGCATACACCCTGGAGACCACAATCAAGTGAAAAATTTCAGAACATGAAGCAAACACTAAACTGACATAGTGGAATATTATTGATCTAGGATGGAAGTATTGAGAAAATTATTATTTCAGAACTTCCAAACAGGGGAAATGTAACCAAAGTGATGAAATCAACCAGAGACGGTGTTCCATTACGGGAACATGGAGCGTACCAATCAGCGTATCTGTCGATCTGCATTTTAGTCCGTAGGCGATCATTAATGCGAACAGAACAACAGACAACGTGCTTCTGTCAGAAAAGGATGAAAAAACGCTGTTTCGCTTAGCGGACTGAGAAAACTAGCCAAGACTGCCAAGAGTAAGAGCCGAGAAGCTAAAAGGTAATTCCGGCAGGGGGAGATCGCGACCACCGACTCACAGACCACCACCGACCCAAGTAACAGAAGAGAACAACGGAAGAGGACAACCGAGCCTGCGCAGCGATTTACATACGGAACGAGCAAGTTTGTACCAATCAGCAGACAGGACAATAATGACTATGTATGAATACGTAAAACATTGATCTACAAATTGTACGGGAAAGGTGCGTGAGGTACGCACACCAGGAGGAGCGATCCCCCGTGCATCCGGCGCCGCGAATAAAGAATGCCTGCTCTTTAATACTAAATTGGCGTTGAGGAGTCGTTTCCGATTTTACCGCGTTTTTCGGTAACACAGGGAGTCAGATCAAGAGAGCCAGAGAACAACAAAACACCGACAGGCTACAGGACAGAGCAGGAGGAATAAAAAAAAAAAAACGGAGCCAGAGCCAGGCAGAGAGAGGCGGAGAAAGAAAAAGGAGCCACAGGCTACAGGACAGAGAGAGGGAGGACTGAAAAGACGGGGAGGCAGGGAGACACTCAGAGCGAGATGGAGAAAGAAGGTGCGGGGGGGGGGGGGGAGGGCGCAAAAAAAAAAAGTAAATTTTGCAGCAGGTAAGGAAAGACAGGGGGCCGGGGGAGAGACAGGGAGGGCCCAGGACGCACAAGAGAGGCAACGGGGCCCCAGTGGCCCAGGACTCACCGCGACTCTCGCTCTCAGCGCTGCTGGCACAATTTAGCCGTTCAGATGCTTCTTTCCCCTCCTCTCCTCCCTGCCTCTTCTGCAGCTCCAGACTCTAGGCCGTCCTCCACCTGAAGAGAATACGTGGGTGTCTTACAGCTCTTACCAGATGAGGCTTCCTAGGCACGTAGCCTAGCTCGCTCGTGCACTACACGCCCGTACCCAACTCCGGGTTACGCGTACAAACCCTACGGTGCACGTTGGTGGCCTGGCCCGCTGCGGGCTATGAAGGGGGATCCTTCCTCCCCCACCTGCATGGACAGGCTCTCTCTTGCCTGCGGCAGGAAGGCAGCTGGCAGCCAGAGCACCTTCAGTTTCTTCTTCTTTACCTTTCGTTGGCGTCTCCAGCTTCAGCTGAGGCAGCTCCTGTCCGCAGCCGGGAAGGGCTTTGTCTATCCCTTTTCGGCCCTGCGCTGCGAGGACGGCGAGGACGGGCAGAGAGAAGCCACGCGAGCCTGAGACGGCCACAGGCAACGGCATCCCCGGGGGAAGGACAGACAACCACGTCCTCAGCACGGTCTCTGGGAGAGGGAAAGAAGAAACAGCGACCGTCATTACCGTCGATCGACCCTGGCCAAAGCCTCTCCTTCCGCAGGGGCTTCTGGACACACCGCTCCCTCCCCACGCTACTGCTAAGGGCCCCTGCACCAAGGGGGAATCCAGTGCGCTTGAGGGACGGCTTGCTGCCTTCACGACAGGGCCTGGGGGCGGCCTAAGGCTATGCAGCACGCTTATGGGGAGGTGCCGGAGCTGGGGGCAGGCGCACGGGGCAAGGGGGGCCCGGGGAGGCTGAGCGGGACCTCCGGTGGGCCGGGGAGGCGGCCATCATCTGCGCCCTGGGCACGGGGAAAAGGTCATCGTCCTCCTCCTTTCCCTCTTCCCTTCTGTCAGCTCCCGGGGAACTCACCGCTTCTCGGGAAGCGGCCGCACCCGCAAGCCCCCAGTAATCAACACGAAGCCAACCCCAAAAATACACCTCGCGTACCGTACGCGCCACGGCCGCCCGGCACCCGAGCGCCGGAAGACCGCGCCTCCCGCCATGCCCGGCGAACCACGTGACAGGGCCGGCAGCCACTGCGCCAGGAATACAGCTCCCGGCATGCTCTGCGGCACAACCCGGCCGCCCGGCAGCCGCAAGGACTACAGCTCCCGGCATGCTCTGCGGCACAACCCGGCCGCCCGGCGGCCGGTTTGATGCGGAGCCACCCAGCATCCCTGCGAGCACAGCTGCAGGCGCAACAGCAGTTACGCAGCCACAACTAGGCACTAAACAAAGGCTTTCCAACACTGGAGGTCTAGAACAGGTAGACATTAGCACAGAAGCACAAGGGGCTCCGTCACCCTGCACAAATCTCCCCGTGCCTACACACGCACACGTTCAGAAGTTAGTTATCAGAAAACGCCCGACTCAGCCATTTGCCACAGTCACGAGACTCACGACATGATAACACGACATGACACACGAGGTGGGCTCAGAGTTTTAAGGCAAGAAATACCTCCCACGCCCCCCACCCGAGATCTTTCAGGGTCCACACCTGCCATCGCCCCGCACCAAACCTACCCGGCCAAAGGCTTTCAGGTGGCCCGAAACACTGTACACAGAAAATAACCAGGGACAGACCTGCATTGTTCGGAAGCGAACGATGCCCGACCGGGGCTCCTCTGCGGGGCACGGAGCCCCCCGGCCCCGCCCGGAGACACACACCCGCCCCCCGCTGCCCGAACTCACCCACCAGCGCTCTCCGGCCCCCGGACACGGCCGCGCTGCTCTCTCAGGCGGCTGCCGCAGGCGAGGCTCGGGCACCGCCAGGCCTCCAGGCGTCCCGAGGGGCTGCCGGCCACCGCAGGGGATGGCTGCCGGCGGCCGGACCGCCGCGGCGCTCCCCGCCCAGCTCCGAGCAGGCTCCGCCGGCCGCGGGCTTCCCACGCCGGGCCGCAGAGGGGCCCCGGCACCGCACAGGGACGCCTCGCGACCCGGCCGCCACACGCACCGGCCCTTCGGCCTCCACACGCACCGCTCCCGCCCCCGCTCCGACGCGCCGCGCACGCGCCACCGGAAGCCCGAGCCCCGCGGGGCGGCCCTTAAAGGGCGGCCGGAAGGAACGGCCCCCACCGGCCCCGCCACCGCGCCCAGCCGGTGAGCGCCAGCGCCCCCTGCTGGCCGGGCCGCGCTCAGCTCGCGAGGGCGCCGAGGGCCGGGCGGGGCGGGACGCGCCGGCTCGGGGCCAGCGCCTTCTCGGAGCGAGCGGGAAACCCCTGCGGGCCCCGGTCACGGCCGGGCAGAGCCGCGCGCCCTCCGAGAGCTGCTGAACGCGGCTGCCGCTCGTGACACATACCGAGCCGTCCGCGACGGGAGCGGGCAGAGGAGGAAGGGGCCGGCGGCCGCGGCGCCCTGGCCCCAGGCGGGGGGGGGGGGGCTGGGGCCCGGGGGGCCGCCCCCCTACTCACAGGTCCCTCACAGTTCCCTCACAGTTCATCCCATGGACGGAACCGGGACCTACTGTGAGGCACTGGGAAAGAAGTGGGAGGAAGCCGGGACAGACCAATATAGCCCAGTATGGACTAGACCAATATAGCCCAGTATGGACTAGACCAATATAGCCCAGTATGGACTAGACCAATATAGCCCAGTATGGACTGGAGGGAACTGCGAGGGAACCGCGAGAGAACCCCACAGAACAAACCATGGGGCACGAGAAGGCAGAGAATTAAGAATTAGGGACAGGGAGCCAGAAAAAAAAAAAAGAAAAAAAACAAAGGGAGACAGAGAGCAAAAGGAATCGCAATGCGTACGGAGAGAAGAGAGAAACAATTCTAGCATAGGGTCACGGGGGAGCCAGGGACAGCAAGATGGAGAAAGGACAGAAGCTACAGGCTACAGGGCAGAGAGGGAAGAATTAATGAATAGACACAGAGAGATGGGCAGAAAGACATGGAGAAAGGCTAAAGATCACACGGCCAACAGGGAAGAGAGAAGAGAGGGAGGAATTTTAAAAACAGGGGCAAGAAGCCAGAGAGAGGGAGAGAGAAGCAACAATAAAATGGGGACAAGCCACAGGGCAGCGAGGAGAGAATCAATGAATAAGAACACGAGACCAAAGAGAACACAATGTAGAATGGAAAAAAGGAACAGCGGCCTACAGGGAAGGAGGAATTAAAGATCAGGGACTGGGAGGCAGACAGAGACACATGAAGAAACAAGTGGAAAAAAAAGAAAAAAAACAAACCAACAGCAATGGGCTACAAAGACAGAGAGGGAGGAAATGAGGAAATAAAACATCGCAGCAAGGAGCTGGACAGAGAGAGATGAGGACAAACAAATAGCACGGGTCCACGTGACAGAGAACGTGGAATTAGAACACAGAGAGAGGGAGCCGGACAGAGAGAGAGGCCGAGAGAAACATCTAGACAGGCTACAGCGGGCAGAGGCAGGAATTAAAACCTAGGGACAGGGAGCTGGACAGAGAGAGATGGAGGTCACAGGGAACAGCGGTGGCTGCAGGAAGAACAGGAATTCATGAATAGGGAAAGGGAGCTGGACAGAGAAGAACTCAGAAAGGCAAGAACAGTAGCAGGGTACAGAGCAGAGAAGACGAATTAAAAAGCGCGGGGGGAGCGTTGAGGCAGACAGAGAGAGATTAAGAAAAAAGTCACGGGCTACGTGGCAAAGCAGGAGGAATTCAGAAACGAGGATGGGAACCAAGGGAGAGTGTGCTGGTGAAGGATAACGGGCATTAAAAGTGAGGGACGGGGAGCTGGGAAAAGCGAGGCAGAGAAAAACAGAATCACAGAGAGAATCACACAAAGCCAAAAAAGAAGAAACTGAACAACAGGAACAGGTGTAACCAAAGCGATGAAATCAACCAACCAGAGACGGTGTTCCATTACGGGAACATGGAGCGTACCAATCAGCGCACCTGTCGATCTGCATTTTAGTGCCTAGGCGATCGTTAATGTCAGCAGAACAACAGACAACATGCTTCTGTCAGAAAAGGATGACAAAACGCGGTTTCGCTTAGCGGACTGAGAAAACTAGCCAAGACTGCCAAGAGTAAGAGCCGAGAAGCTAAAAGGTAATTCCGGCAGGGGGAGATCGCGACCACCGACTCACAGACCACCACCGACCCAAGTAACACCACCTACTCAGAAGAGAACAACGGAAGAGGACAACCGAGCCTGCGCAGTGATTGACATACGGAACGAGCAAGTTTGTACCCATCGCTAGACAAGACAATAATGACTATGTATGAGTATGTAAAATTTTCATCTACAAATTGTACAGGAAAGGTGCGTGAGGTACGCACGCCAGGAGGAGCGATCCCCCGTGCATCCGGCGCCGTGAATATAGAATGCCTGCTCTTTAATACTAAATTGGTGTTGAGGAGTCGTTTCCGATTTTAACGCGTTTTTTGGTAACAGTTTTGGCACCCCAGGTGGGAACCTGCTTTTGAATCTCGACGGATCCGTGGGATCGTGGGACCTGCAGCCGGCCCCGAGGAATTCTCCGGGAGAGCTTCCGATCCCCGGGCCAGAGAATTCTGAGCAAGATCCCCTGGATTGAGGTAAACAAGGCATTCTTTGAAGAAGAAACTTAGGTAGAATAATACGTGGGGTTAGTTTCCCACATAGGATAGGATAGCGGGTTTGAGTCCCACAGGCCTGCCCGTAAGGCGCGGCGAAAGCCACGCAGGGTCGGGGCCAAGAGGTGCCTCGGTTGGTAAGTCTCTGCTAGGCGAAAGCCTGTGGAGCGGGACCCGAGGGTAGGGGAGTCTTCAACAGGGGGTTGAAGTCTCCAGGGATATCTAGCAGGGGGCTACAGATCCCAGTGGCAGATTTCCAGTGAGACCTCCAACGGGGGTTGGAGTCCCTCTGACTAGTATTTGTGATAGTGCACTATCACAACTACTAGTCGACTGGGAGACGGGAGCATTACTGAGTAGGAAACCTATCCCACAGAGAACACCTTTGCGATGTATTTTGAAGCACTGGAAAGACGTCGGGGGCGGTGACCCACTAACTCGGAAACCATTAATTGAATATTGCAATCATTGGTGGCCAACGTATCAATTGGAAGGTGGGCACAAATGGCCAGAACACGAGACATTGCAATATCGTACCATCTTGCAATTAATGTTGTTTTGTAAAAAGGGAAGGCAAACGGGAAGAAGTGGCATATGTTGATTTGTTCTTTACACCGTGGAATCATCCCGAGCAGCAGAAACAGCGTGAGGTATGTCCACAAGATTCTACGGCAATGTTTCTGAAAAGAGGAAAACGTGGTGAGAACTTGAAAGAGTGTTGCTCTACTTGTGATACTGGATACTTCGCTTGATGAAACTGACAAGAAAATAGTATGGAATACAGCCAGAAGGCAGGTGCAGGGAGCACATGCTAACGGGAATTTACAGAGAACAATGAATAAGAATTTTCCATCTACAAATCCCGAGTGGGACCCTAATCAGCCAGGACCCAGGGGAATGTTGACTAGATGTCAGAGAGAGATTTTATTTGGAGTAAGACAAGCAATGCCAAAAGCAATAAATTGGTCAAAATTTATGAAGTGAGACAAGAATTAAGTGAGTCCCCTTCAGCCTTTATGGAAAGACTGAAGGTGACCACCAGAAAATATACTCATTTGAACCCAGAAAAACCAGAAAAAGCAATTCAGCTGGTCTCTATATTCATAAGACAATCAGCCCCAGATGGGGGCGGGGGGAGAGAAAACAACCTTCAGAAACTAGAACAACCTGAATCCAGAGATCTGGGTTAAATGCTTGAAGTAGCTTGGCATGAAGGAGACCAGGGGAATCAACCCTAGCTGAACACCTGGTTACACTGAAGCTACGGAATGAAGAAATAGAATTTTTGGTAGATACGGGAGCCACTTATTTGGTATTGAATACACGTGAAGAGAAATTTGATCATAAATCAGTAGATGTTGCTAGCGCAACAGGGCAAAGAAAAATTAGCCCCTCTCAGAGCCATTAAAGTTTAAATTGGAGAAGCAATGGGCAACTCACCAGTTTCTGCATATGCCTGAATGTCCACTGCCTCTGTTATGACGAGATCTATTAGGTCAATTAGATGCTCAAGTAACTTTTAAAGATGGAGAGATTAAATCACTAATACCAGAATCAAAAGCCACAGAGGCGAGAGCGTTTATGTTACAGGATTCCTCCAGGGAGGAACGGGTTCCCGAGGAAGTGGAAAACGTAGTAATTCCTTTGGTTTGAGCGAGCGGAGCTCCGGAGCGATCTAAGTGGGCAGAGCCGGTAAAAGTAACCTTAAAGCTTGGAGCCAAGCCCGTAAGACAAAAACAATACCCTATTAAGCGAGAGGCTCGAAAAGGATTACAGAAGTTAATTATAAAATTTTTCAGAATATGAGCTTTTAGTGGAATGTGAATCAGAATATAGTACTCCTGTGTCGCCAGTAAAGAAATCTAGAGGCAAAGAGTATTAGCTAGTTCACGATTTAAGGGCTATAAATCAGGTGGTCCAAGATATACATCCGGTAGTAGCTAATCCATACACTTTACTGACCTCTTTTAAAGGAGGAGCATAAATGGTTTACTGTACTAGATTTGAAGGACGCCTTCTTTTGCATACCTCCAGGCATAAAAAGTCAAAGCCTATTTGCTTTGCAATGGGAAAGCCCCACCACAGAATGAAAGACACAGCTACCATGGACCGTACTTCCACAAGGATTTAAAAATAGTCCTACGATACTTGAGACTCAGCTGGCAAAAAAAAATTAGAGATATAGAAAAAACAGAACCCAGGGAGAGGCATCTTGTTACAGAATGCGGATGACATTCTGATAGCAGCACAAAGTAAAGAAAAATGTTTTGAAATTTTTAAATTTTCTGGGCCAAGGAAGATGCGGAGTTTCCAGAAACAAAACCCAAATAGGAAAAGAAGCAGCCATTTATTTAGGATTTGAAATATCTCAAAGACAAAGACAATTAGAAAGTGAAAAGAAAGAAACTATTTGTCAAATTCCCGAACCTAGCAGCCCGAAGGAACTGAGAGCTTTTCTGAAAACAATGAAATAGCATCAGCTCTGGATTCTGAACTATAGACTGTATGTAAAACCATTATTTGAGGCATTGAAAGACTCAAAAGGATAAATATTTAACCTGGACGCCCGGATGCCAAACGGCATTCAAAGAACTGAAAAGAGCCTCGATGATGGCCCCTGCATTAGGCCTACCTGATTTCGCTAAACCTTTTGAGTTGTTTGTCCACGAAAGACAACATTTAGCCCTTGGAGTGCTGACACAGCGACTGGGAACCTGGAAGAGACCTGTGGGCTACTTCTCCAAACAACTCGACCACGCGAGTAAAAGATGGCCTAGGTGTTTACGGGCAGTAGCAACAACAGCGCTGCCGATCCGGGAAGCCCCAAAGTTAACAATGGGACAGAAGATGACAGTATATGTCCCGCACATAGCGGTGACTGTTTTAGAACAAAAGGGGGGTCGTTGGCTATCCCTTAGCAGAATGTTGAAATATCAAGTTGTTCTGTTAGAACAAGACGATGTGGAATCGAAGACTACTGCTATACTGAATCCTGCTATGTTTTTAACAACAGAAAACCTTACGGACAATTTAGAACACGATCGCTTGCTAACTATTGAACAAGTCTATTCCAGCAGACCAGACCTGAGACACAAACCTCTGGGAAAATCCTGATCTGGAGTTGTTTACAGATGGAAGAAGCTCTGGGCGAGAAGAGAAGCGAATGGCCGGATATGCTGTCGTTATCGCCGCCGAGGGAACGGAGTCAGGGGTGCTGCCTGCAAACACCTCAGCACAGAAAGCAGTATTGGTAGCATTGAAGCGAGCTCTGCGAATGGCAGAAGGACAAAGGATAAATATCTAGACTGATTCCAAACGTGCATTTGGTGTGATCCACGATCATGGAGCTATTGGGAAGGAGAAAGGACTGCCATCAGCCCAAGAATCATCAATACAGCATAAAGAAGAAATTCTCCAACTTCCGGAAGACGTGCAGAAACCAAAAGAAGTGGCGGTAAAGCGTTGCAAAGCTCATCAATTTGGCCAGATGGCTGTAAACATAAGCAAACGACTGACCGATAAAGCTGCAAAGAGGACTGCAGAGCAAGGTATCCTTGCACTAGTACCAGTAAAACAGATCAGAATTCCAAAGTTGAAACCGAGATATAATAAATTGGATGAGCAATTAGCAGAACAATTGGAAGCATCACAAAACACAGAGAGATGGTAGGTAACACCAGAAAAACAAGTAATAACAACAACCACCCCACAAGTTATGACAGAACTTGCAAAAGAAAACCATGAGCAAACACATTAGGCTGTAGGCGCTACGGTTTTGAGTTTAAAAACATCTGTAGCGTGTGTAGGCATGACAAGAATAGTTAAACCCATAGTAGCTAAGTGTCCAATCTGTCCTAGAAATAATCCCCTGAACCAAAGGAAACAACCTTTAGGAGTAACAAAACAAAAAATTCTCCCGGAAATTATTAGCAAATTAAGTTCTCTGAGTTACCCAGACAAAATAGATATAGCAGTATTTGTCAGTGCTGATTGACAAATTTTCTAGATGGCCAGAAGCTTTCTCGTGCTGCACCAACAAAGCTAGAGTAGTAGTTAAAACGTTGCTGAAAGAAATAATACCAAGATTTAGAGTGCCAACGGGAACGTCCTCTGATAGAGCACCACATTTTTTTGCAGAGGTACTTCAACAAATTAATAAAATTTTGGGTAGAAAATGGGACCTGCATACACCCTGGAGACCACAATCAAGTGAAAAATTTCAGAACATGAAGCAAACACTAAACTGACATAGTGGAATGTTATTGATCTAGGATGGAAGTATTGAGAAAATTATTATTTCAGAACTTCCAAACAGGGGAAATGTAACCAAAGTGATGAAATCAACCAGAGACGGTGTTCCATTACGGGAACATGGAGCGTACCAATCAGCGCACCTGTCGATCTGCATTTTAGTCCGTAGGCGATCATTAATGCGAACAGAACAACAGACAACGTGCTTCTGTCAGAAAAGGATGACAAAACGCGGTTTCGCTTAGCGGACTGAGAAAACTAGCCAAGACTGCCAAGATTAAGAGCCAAGAAGGTAAAAGGTAATTCCGGCAGGGGGAGATCGCGACCACCGACTCACAGACCACCACCGACCCAAGTAACAGAAGAGAACAACGGAAGAGGACAACCGAGCCTGCGCAGCGATTTACATACGGAACGAGCAAGTTTGTACCAATCAGCAGACAGGACAATAATGAATATGTATGAATACGTAAAACATTGATCTACAAATTGTACGGGAAAGGTGCATGAGGTACGCACGCCAGGAGGAGCGATCCCCCGTGCATCCGGCGCCGCGAATAAAGAATGCCTGCTCTTTAATACTAAATTGGTGTTGAGGAGTCGTTTCCGATTTTAACGCGTTTTTCGGTAACACAGGGAGTCAGATCAAGAGAGCCAGAGAACAACAAAACACCGACAGGCTACAGGACAGAGCAGGAGGAATAAAAAAAAAAAAAACGGAGCCAGAGCCAGGCAGAGAGAGGCGGAGAAAGAAAAAGGAGCCACAGGCTACAGGACAGAGAGAGGGAGGACTGAAAAGACGGGGAGGCAGGGAGACACTCAGAGCGAGATGGAGAAAGAAGGTGCGGGGGGGGGGGGCGCAAAAAAAAAAGTAAATTTTGCAGCAGGTAAGGAAAGAGAGGGGGCCGGGGGAGAGACAGGGAGGGCCCAGGACGCACAAGAGAGGCAACGGGGCCCCACTGGCCCAGGACTCACCGCGACTCTCGCTCTCAGCGCTGCTGGCACAATTTAGCCGTTCAGATGCTTCTTTCCCCTCCTCTCCTCCCTGCCTCTTCTGCAGCTCCAGACTCTAGGCCGTCCTCCACCTGAAGAGAATACGTGGGTGTCTTACAGCTCTTACCAGATGAGGCTTCCTAGGCACGTAGCCTAGCTCGCCCGTGCTGGAGCTGGGGGCAGGCGCACGGGGCAAGGGGGGCCAGGGGAGGCTGAGGGGGAGCTCTGGTGAGCTGGGGAGTCGGCCATCTTCTGCACCCAGAAGCTGCAGGGGGAAAAGGTCATCATCCTCCTCCTCCTTTCCCTCTTCCCTTCTATCAGCTCCCGGGTAACTCCTAGGGCTGCCCTCACCCGCTCGCCTTTAGCATACCAGAAGCCTGCCTCGGCGGGTCATTTGAAGCTTCCCATCCCACCAGCCCCAGTAGTACAGGCACACAAGGAGATACCCCTGCACCCACCAAAGGGGCTCGCTCACCTCGCCGGCAGCCCTAGGCCTCACCCGACACAGGGAATCGTGTCCGACACACCACCACGCTGCAGCAAGAGCAGAGGAGGCCTTTCCTTACCAGGAAGCAGCAACGAGCACGGCGGCATCACCTCGCAGGCACTGCAGCATCGCAGGGCCGTTACCTGCGGAGAGAGCAATGGGGATCACAGGGACGCCACCGCGCGTGCACGGCTCCCGGGCTCAGTACCCAATTCTGGTCGCTGGGCAGCAGCATTATCTGAATTACTCTTCTCGATTAATACCATCCAGAAACCGTAACTTGGCTGCATCCACAGAGCTTCTATTCCTCTGCACCTTTCCCCCTCGCAGCCCCAGCAGCGCCATTCATTGCCTCTGCACCAAACAGCAAAGTGTCTCGAGGGAGGAGAAGCAGCACAGCAAACCTGGGGAACAAGGTTGGGTTCCCACCCCCGCAGAATAAGCCCCAGGAACTGCTTGTAGGCATGTGGCATCAGGGTTGTGATCGGGTTTTGGTTTGGTTTTCTTTTTTTTTCCCCCGCCTTCTTTACATAATGTAATAATTGGGGTTGCTTTTCCAAACTACTGAGTTCTGTGGGGATTTTTTGTGCTTTTGCCCTACAAAAAATGGTCATTTTCACTTTCGGTTTTGTGCATGAGAATGGTTGGTGGGTGCTTTTAGGTTGTTGTTCCTTCCCCCCACCCCCTTTTTTTTTTCCTTTCCAGCCGCACAAATCCAGCTGGAGTTGGCTTTCCCAGAAGCCCCAAGTTGTTTTCTTTCCACCAGAATTCTTCCTGTATTTTCACCCCTCATTGCAGGCCCAGAGTCAAGGGGTTTGAGGTATTTTTGTGCCCAGGCAGCAGCTCCCAGGCTGCATAAGCAGCCCCACAGGGGGAAGTCCCCGTTTGAGGGAATCGGCCCCAAATTGGGATGGGAAAGTGAAGAGAAGGAGAAAAAACCCTGAATAACCTGAAAAAGAACACCTACTCCAGCCCACCAAGCACCGGTCACCTTGCCTGACTCACCTCCAGGGCCCACATCACGCTCGGCTCATCGCTTAGCACCCTCAGATCACAAAAAAAAAAAAAAGAGTAAAACCCATAATGGAGCCCTATAGCCATCAGTCACATCTTCCCTCCAGTACTACACACAGACTCACCTTCTTACAGCGCTCCCCTGGGCTCTCCTCCGTTGCCCTGCACGACTCATCCATCTGCACCTGGAAAAACAGTGTTACTGAACAAGTCACCTGGAGGCACAGCAACAGCTTAACCATTCCACAGCTCTTGTGCCCACGTAGGAATACCGTCTAGAGCCCAACTACAGCCTGCCGTTAAAGGAAATGCATTAAATCAAACGTTAAGCCCTCGCACCTACAAGCCGGAACAGCAAAAACACGGCACGCTCGCGCACCCAGGGCGCAGCCCGACGGAGGTCCACGCGCACCTCGCCGGTTTGATGCGGAGCCACCCAGCATCCCTGCGAGCACAGCTGCAGGCGCAACAGCAGTTTCACCTACACCCATCTCGGCGCGCAGCGCTTCTGAAGCTTTAAGCTGAAAGCCCTACCTTGACGCTTGGCCACACTAGAAGCGAGCCGTAGCTAGGACTCCACAGAAACACAGCAACACAAATTGCACACCCACAGCGGCGACAGCCTTGCAACTACTTAGACCAGGAACAACAGAGGAAAGTAAAACGGCTTCATCACCCGCACAGGAAAAGCGGCAGACGGAGGCAAAGGGTCAGCATTCATAGCCCTTACAGAACACAGGCGTTCTCTCTCCTTCCATTCCTAAACCCATCCCTTAGGTCTAAATATCGCAGCCCTGCTGTGGCAATAGCGAGAGCGGGGAACGAGAGCCCTGCCGCCGGCCGTTTGTGCGGCAGGACACAAAAACAGAGGGACATGTTTTGCCACACACAACCCTGAATCTCCTGAAAAGTTATGTTTACCAAAAATAGGCATTTGGAACATATTGCCAAAAACAAAACATTCGGCAATAAAACTTTTATGTGTTTGACACCCGCACATTTTTTGGGAACTTGCTATTTGCTTCCTGGTTTTGCTGGTCTTCCCTCAGAAGTTCTACCTGCAGCCAAGTTATTCCCACCCGCCCGACCGGTTCAAGCATTCACCTTCCTGGTATTACCAGCACATTGAGACACAGGCGAGGAACTTAACTGCTCTTCTAAAACTATCCAAATGACAATTACAGCCCTGAAAGAGGAGTGGAAGAGAAGAACAGGAGAGATCAGGCAGCAAAAATGCTCTGCAGGCTGCTGCCAGCCAACACTGCACTCTTTTGTTAAAGCCACCCCGCCCCCCCAAATGCAAACAAAAAACCCCCCCATGACTTCATGAAGTGCGTGGGTTTTTTTTCTTTTCAGTAGTCCTTTTGGAGCTCATCCCTGTCTCAGCATCTTGTCTTGTCAGAGCATGAAGTGCAGATGATCTGTATCCCGATGACATTTGCATGGGATGAATACATTTTCAGAAATAGACCCGATCCGTGAGACTCCTGTCACCTTTGTGGTTTTAATAATCGTAACTCAATTTTATCGACTGACACACTTGTGAGAAAACTAATTAACTTGAAACGTAGCCTCTCCTCGGGGAAAAAATGTGTTAGACACCAAATGAAACCGATTCAGAGCTCCAAACCACGATGGAGCCGATAGAGCTGTTGTGACTTAGTTTGTATGTTTAATTAATTGGTTAATAACTCTTCTAAGCAGCGCAGAATGAAGAGCTGGACCCAAAGAGGGTGCGCTGCGCTGGATCCAAAAAGCACCCTTCCTCCAGAGACCCGCCTCAGGTGGCGAGTTCGCTCTGGTGCATGCCGGCCTCCCGAACTTCGGGGTCCGATGTGACCGGACCCCCACCTCCGGGGAGGGTCCTCGTACCCTGCCCAACCCTTGCTTTCCCCTGCAGCCCCCGATGCCCCCACGCCACCCCCACAAGCAGCCAAACCGGCTTCTGCTTTTGGCCCCCAAACCAGCTCACTTTGGGACCGGTTCTGAGCCAAAAAGCCCAGCTGCTGAGCCTGTTCTCAAGTCCCAAAAGCGCAGCACTTGACCTCTGCTCCTCAGCCCAAAACCACACCACTTAGTCCCCTCGCTCAGGCCCTCAAAACGCACGACTCGATCTGTTTCAGGGCCCCGGCGTCAGCCACAGGAGCCTGCTCTCAAGGCCCAGGAACAGAAGAGCTGTGCTCTCCACGCTCAGGGACCAAACCAGCTGAACCTGGCTGCGTCCCGGCCCCCTCCGCAGTCCCCACGGGCAACGCTCAGGGCCGCGGAGAGCGCAGCCACCCCGCAGCCCTGCACCCCCACGGCCCACGCGGGCACTGTCGGGGAGGCCTTGGGAACTGAACTGCGCGGGCCCGGCCCCGCACCCCGGCGGGGCAGCCCAGCGCCGGCCCGGCAGCGCTTTCTTCCTGCTCTCGCAGGCCGCGTTTCCCCGGCAGCGCCGGGCCCGCACCCCAACCCCACAGGGGGCCGGGCCCGGCCCGCCTCCAGCAAACCGCGGCGGCAGCAGCCGGGGTCCCTGCCTGCCTCGCGGGCAAGGGGGGACCCGCCCGGCACCGCAGGAGCCCCCGCCGGGGTCGCCGCCGCCGCCGCCCGACCCCGACGAGGAGCAGTCGAGAGCCGGGTGGGGCTGCCCCTACTCCCCGGGGACGGGCACGGGCTCGGCCCCAAAACCCAACCACCGACCCACGACAGCGCTCGGCCCGGGGCCGCTGCTGCCCGCACCCCGCCGCCCCCCCGGGGGCTCCGCGGACCGGGAGACCCCACAGCCCAAACCCGCCGACCCACAGCGCGCCCGGCCATGCGGCTCCTCACCTGCTCTGGCGCGGCTCCGGCTGCCCCACGGCCCGGCACGGAGCCGAACCCGGCCACCGGACCATCCGCCAACCCCCCCAACCCCCGGACGCTCCGGGACGGTTCTCGTCCCTTTTCGCTCTGACGCCTCGAGCCGAGCCGGCCCCGCTCCTCCGAGCTACCGGCGGTGCCCGCTCTGCTGCTCGGGGCCGGGCCCTGTTCTCGCCCGGACGCGAGAAGCCGCTCCGGGGTCTTCTCGGTGCGTCCAGCCCCGTGCCGTGCCGGAGCGGGGAGAGCCGGGTACGAGCGCGGAGCCCTGGGGCAGGGGTTGCCCCAGTGCCGCCGACGGTGTGTGGGGGGGTGTCGTCGTCCCCCGCCCCACGCGGGGGGCGCACACACGGTACACCCGCGGGCAGGGGCATCCCCGGGGAGCCGTGCGGCCGGGCTGCGCCGTAGGAGGGGAAGGTGATGTTGGTTTCCCATTTTCCCCGCAAACTGATCCTCCCCCCCGGCCCCCCTTTCCCGCGCGTTACAGCCCGCGAAAAAGCTTTTAACAACCCGATCGACAACACTCCCTTTATCCCTCTTCCAGCAGCAGCAGCAGCAGCAGCGAGAGATTAAGGCAACTGCAGCAGAGGGGAGGAAGGCAAGGAGAGCCTTTTCAAGCAAGGGCAGGACAAAATGCACGGCGTGGACAGGCACAGGAGAGGCTGCATTATCTGGAAAGCACAACGCCTGCCCAAGGGCAGAAAATAAGGAACGAATTGTTTCCAAGGAGCTGCAGCAGACGAATCACCTTTTTCTTTATTGCACTCCTGCCCTTTGTTATCCAAAGCGATAGGCTTCACCACCGGGCAGAAAATAGCTGCCTAGATTTACACGGACAACCAGAAACAATCAAGCCACCCAGCAAGAAGTTCGCAGCAGAGGTATAACCCATCAGCAGCTAAAACATTTGTTACGCAGGCACAACTAGGCACTAAACAAAGGCTTTCCAACTCTGGAGGTCTAGAACAGGTAGACATTAGCACAGAAGCACAAGGGGCTCCGTCACACTGCACAAATCTCCCCGTGCCTACACACGCACACGTTCAGAAGTTAGTTATCAGAAAACGCCCGACTCAGCCATTTGCCACAGTCACGAGACTCACGAGGTGGGCTCAGAGTTTTAAGGCAAGAAATACCTCCCCCACCCCCCACCAGAGATCTTTCAGGCTCCAGACCTGCCATCTCCCCGCACCAAACGTAACCGGCCAAAGGCTTTCAGGTGACCCAAAACACAGTACACAAAAAATAACCGGGGAGAGCCCTACATTGTGGAAAAGCGAACGATGCCCGACCGGGGCTTCTCTGCGGGGCCCGGCCCCCGCCCCGCCCCCGGCCCGACCCGCACGGAGATACCCCCCGGCCCGCGCCAGGCCTCACCTCACACGGAGACCCACCCGCTGCCCGAACTCACCCACCAGCGCTCTCCGGCCCCCGGACACGGCCGCGCTGCTCTCTCAGGCGGCTGCCGCAGGCGAGGCTCGGGCACCGCCAGGCCTCCAGGCGTCCCGAGGGGCTGCCGGCCACCGCAGGGGATGGCTGCCGGCGGCCGGACCGCCGCGGCGCTCCCCGCCCAGCTCCGAGCAGGCTCCGCCGGCCGCGGGCTTCCCACGCCGGGCCGCAGAGGGGCCCCGGCACCGCACAGGGACGCCTCGCGACCCGGCCGCCACACGCACCGGCCCTTCGGCCTCCACACGCACCGCTCCCGCCCCCGCTCCGACGCGCACGCGCCACCGGAAGCCCGAGCCCCGCGGGGCGGCCCTTAAAGGGCGGCCGGAAGGAACGGCCCCCACCGGCCCCGCCACCGCGCCCAGCCGGTGAGCGCCAGCGCCCCCTGCTGGCCGGGCCGCGCTCAGCTCGCGAGGGCGCCGAGGGCCGGGCGGGGCGGGACGCGCCGGCTCGGGGCCAGCGCCTTCTCGGGGCGAGCGGGAAACCCCTGCGGGCCCCGGTCACGGCCGGGCAGAGCCGCGCGCCCTCCGAGAGCTGCTGAACGCGGCTGCCGCTCGTGACACATACCGAGCCGTCTGCGACGGGAGCGGGCAGAGGAGGAAGGGGCCGGCGGCCGCGGGGCCCTGGCCCCAGGCGGGGGGGGGGGGGGCTGGGGCCCGGGGGGCCGCCCCCCTACTCACAGTTCCCTCACAGTTCCCTCACAGTTCCCTCACAGTTCCTTCCCAGTACATAACAGTTACCTCCCAGTACATCCCAGTACATCCCAGTAGATCCTGGTACATCCCAAATCCCTGCCAGTTCCACCCGGTACAACCCAGTACAAGCCTGTACATCCTAGTTCCTCCACGGTACATCCCAGGGCATCCCCGCACATTGTAGTGCCTCCCAGTACATCCCAGGTCCCTCCCAGTACTGGGAGGGACCTGGGATGTACTGGGAGGGAACTGGGATGTACTGGGAGGGACCTGGGATGTACTGGGAGGGAACTGGGATGTACTGGGATGTAATGGGACGGAACTGGGATGTATTGGGAGGCACTGGGAAAGAAGTGGTAGCGAACCGGGAGGGAATTGGGATGTACGGGGATGAACTGGTAGGAAACTGGGATGTACTGGCATGGAACGGGGATGTATTGGGATGTACAGGAACGGAACTGGAATGTACTGCGATGTACTGGGATGTACTGGGAGCAAATTGGAATTTACTGGGATGTACTGGGAGGAAACTGGGATATACTGGGTGGAAACTGGAATATACTGGGAGGCACTGGGAGGGAAGTGGGTGTCAACTGGGAAATTCCAGTTTCCTCCCAGTACATCCCAGTTCCCTACCAGTGCAGCCCAGTACATCCCATTTCCCGCCCAGTCCGTCCCAGTTACCTCCCAGTCCGTCCCAGTTCCCTCCCAGTACATCCCAGTTCCCTCACAGTTCACACACAGTTCACTCCCAGTTCCATTCCAGTACATCCCAGTACATGCCAGTTGGCTCCCAGTTTCCTCTAAGTACATCCCAGTACTTCAAAGTTCCATCCCAGTACATCCCAGTTCCCTCCCACTCCGTCCCAGTACATCCCAGCTCCCTCCCAGTACATCCTACTACATACCAGTTCCCTCCCAGTTCACTCCCAGTACACAACAGTTACCTCCCAGTACGTCCCAGTTCCCTCCCAGTACGTCCCAGTACATCCCAGTTCCGTCCCAGTTCCCTAGCAGTGCGTCCTAGTTCCCTCCCAGTACGTCCCAGTTCCCTCTTAGTCCATTCCAGTTCCCTCCAGTATATCCCAGTACATCCCAGTTCCCTCCAGTACATCTCAGTTCCCTCACAGTTCACACACAGTTCACTCCCAGTTCCATTCCAGTACATCCCAGTACATGCCAGTTCCCTCCCAGTACATCACACTACATCCCAGTTCCCTCCCAGTTCCTGCTAAGTACACCCCAGTACTTCACAGTTCCCTCCCAGCACATCCCAGTACGCCCCAGTTCCGCTCAGTACATAACACTTCCCTCCCAGTACATACCAGTACATCCCAGTGTCCTCACAGTACGTCCCAGTTCCCTCCCAGTACATCCCAGTTCCCTCCCAGTCCGTCCCAATCCCCTCCCAGTACATCCCAGTTCCCTCCCAGTATGTCCCAGTACATCCCAGTTCCCTCCCAGTAAATCCCAGTTCCCTCCCAGTTCCCTCCCACTACATCCCAGTTCCCTCCCAGTACATACCAGTTCCCTCCCAGTACATCCCAGTACATCCTGGTACATCCCAGTTCCCACCCAGTACATCCTACTACATACCAGTTCACTCCCAGTACATCCCAGTTCCCTCCCAGTACATCCCAGTTCCCTCCCTGTTCCTTCCCAGTACATAACAGTTACCTCCCAGTACATCCCAGTAGATCCTGGTACATCCCAAATCCTTGCCAGTTCCACCCGGTACAACCCAGTACAAGCCTGTACATCCTAGTTCCTCCACGGTACATCCCAGGGCATCCCCGCACATTGTAGTGCCTCCCAGTACATCCCAGTTCCCTCCCAGTACTGGGAGGGAACTGGGATGTACTGGGAGGGAACTGGGACGTACTGGGAGGGACCTGGGATGTACTGGGATGTAATGGGACGGAACTGGGATGTATTGGGAGGCACTGGGAAAGAAGTGGTAGTGAACCGGGAGGGAATTGGGATGTACGGGGATGAACTGGTAGGAAACTGGGATGTACTGGCATGGAACGGGGATGTATTGGGATGGACAGGAACGGAACTGGAATGTACGGCGATGTATTGGCATGTACTGAGAGGAAACTGGGATTTACTGGGATGTACTGGGAGGAAACTGGGATATACTGGGAGGAAACTGGGAGGGAAGTGGGTGTCAACTGGGACATTCCAGTTTCCTCCCAGTACATCCCAGTTCCCTACCAGTGCAGCCCAGTACATCCCAGATCCCTCCCAGATCCCTCCCAGTACATCCCAGTTCCCTCCCAGTACATCCCAGTTCCCTCCCAGTTCACACACAGTTCACTCCCAGTTCCATTCCAGTACATCCCAGTACATGCCAGTTGCCTCCCAGTTTCCTCTAAGTACATCCCAGTACTTCAAAGTTCCCTCCCAGTACATCCCAGTTCCCTCAGAGTACATCCCAGTACTTCACAGTTCCCTCCCACTACATCCCAGTACGTCCCAGTTCCCCCTTGGTACATAACACTTCCCTCCCAATACATCCAAGTTCCCTCCCAGTACATCCCAATCCCCTCCCAGTACATCCCAGTTCCTTGCCAGTATGTCCCAGTACATCCCAGTTCCCTCCCAGTACATACCAGCTCCCTCCCAGTACATACCAGTTCCCTCCCACTACATCCCAGTTCCCTCCCAGTACATACCAGTTCCCTCCCAGTACATCCTGGTACATCCTGGTACATCCCAGTTCCCACCCAGTACATCCTACTACATACCAGTTCCCTCCCAGTTCACTCCCAGTACATCCCAGTACTTCACAGTTCCATCCCAGTACATCCCAGTACATCCCAGTACGCACCAGTTCCCCTCAGTACATAACACTTCCCTCCCAGTACATAACAGTACATCCCAGTGTCCTCACACTACGTCCCAGTTCCCTCCCAGTACATCCCAGTTACCTCCCAGTACATCCCAGTACATCCCAGTAGATCCTGGTACACCCCAAATCCCTGCTAGTTCCACCCGGTACAACCCAGTACAAGCCTGTACATCCTAGTTCCTCCACGGTACATCCCAGGACATCCCCGCACATTGTAGTGCCTCCCAGTACATCCCAGTTCCCTCCCAGTACTGGGAGGGACCTGGGATGTACTGGGAGGGAACTGGGATGTACTGGGAGGGAACTGGGACGTACTGGGAGGGACCTGGGATGTACTGGGAGGGACCTGGGATGTACTGGGATGTAATGGGACGGAACTGGGATGTATTGGGAGGCACTGGGAAAGAAGTGGTAGCGAACCGGGAGGGACTTGGGATGTACGGGGATGAACTGGTAGGGAACTGGGATGTACTGGCATGGAACGGGGATGTATTGGGATGTACAGGAACGGAACTGGAATGTACTGGGATGTACTGGGAGCGAACTGGGATTTACTGGGATGTACTGGGAGGAAACTGGGATATACTGGGAGGAAACTGGGAGGGAAGTGGGTGTCAACTGGAACATTCCAGTTTCCTCCCAGTGCATCCCAGTTCCCTACCAGTGCATCCCAGTCCGTCCCAGTTCCCTCCCAGTCCGTCCCAGATCCCTCCCAGTTCCCTCCCAGTACATCCTACTACATACCAGTTCCCTCCCAGTTCACTCCCAGTACACAACAGTTACCTCCCAGTACGTCCCAGTACATCCCAGTACGTCCCAGTACATCCCAGTTCCGTCCCTGTTTCCGAACAGTGCGTCCGAGTTCCCTCCCAGTACGTCCCAGTTCCCTCTTATTCCATTCCAGTTCCCTCCAGGATATCCCAGTACATCCCAGTTCCCTCCAGTACATCTCAGTTCTCTCCCATTTCCCTCCAAGTACATCGCAGTTCCCTCCCAGTTCACTCCCAGTACATAACACTTCCCTCCAGTACATCCCAGTACATCCCAGTAGATCCTGGTACACCCCAAATCCCTGCTAGTTCCACCCGGTACAACCCAGTACAAGCCTGTACATCCTAGTTCCTCCACAGTACATCCCAGGGCATCCCCGCACATTGTAGTGCCTCCCAGTACATCCCAGCTCCCTCCCAGTACTGGGAGGGACCTGGGATGTACTGGGAGGGAACTGGGATGTACTGGGATGTAATGGGATGGAACTGGGATGTATTGGGAGGCACTGGGAAAGAAGTGGTAGTGAACCGGGAGGGAATTGGGATGTACGGGGATGAACTGGTAGGAAACTGGGATGTACTGGAATGGAACGGGGATGTATTGGGATGTACAGGAACGGAACTGGAATGTACGGCGATGTATTGGCATGTACTGGGAGCGAGCTGGGATTTACTGGGATGTACTGGGAGGAAACTGGGATATACTGGGAGGAAACTGGGATATACTGGGAGGAAACTGGGAGGGAAGTGGGTGTCAACTGGGACATTCCAGTTTCCTCCCAGTACATCCCAGTTCCCTACCAGTGCAGCGCAGTACATCCCAGTTCCCTCCCAGTCCGTCCCAATCCCCTCCCAGTACATCCCAGTTCCCTGCCAGTATGTCCCAGTACATCCCAGTTCCCTCCCAGTACATCCCAGTTCCCTCCCAGTACATACCAGTTCCCTCCCGGTACATCCTGGTACATCCCAGTTCCCTCCCAGTACATCCCAGTTCCCTCCCAGTTCACTCCCAGTACACAACAGTTACCTCCCAGTACATCCCAGTAGATCCTGGTACATCCCAAATCCCTGCCAGTTCCACCCGGTACAACCCAGTACAGCCTGTACATCCTAGTTCCTCCACGGTACATCCCAGGGCATCCCCGCACATTGTAGTGCCTCCCAGTACATCCCAGATCCCTCCCAGTACATCCCAGATCCCTCCCAGTCTGTCCCAGTACGTCCCAGTACATCCCAGTTCCCTCCCAGTACATCCCAGTTCCCTCACAGTTCACACACAGTTCACTCCCAGTTCCATTCCAGTACATCCCAGTACATGCCACTTTCCTCCAAGTAAATCCCAGTACCCTCCCACTACATTCAAGTTCCCTCCCACTTCCCTCTAAGTACATCCCAGTACTTCACAGTTCACTCCCAGTACATCCCAGTTCCCCCTCGGTACATAACAATTCCCTCCCAGTACACCCGAGTACATCCCAGTTCACTCCCAGTATGTCCCACTACATCCCAGTTCCCTCCCAGTCCATCCCAGTTCCCTCCCAGTAAATCCCAATTCCCAACACTTTCCACCCAGTACATCCCAGTTCCCTCCCAGTACATCCCAGTTCCCTCTAAGTACATCCCAGTACTTCACAGTTCCCTCCCAGTTCACTCCCAGTACACAACAGTTACCTCCCAGTACATCCCAGTACATCCTAGTAGATACTAGGACATTTCAAATCCCTGCCAGTTCCACCCGGTACAACCGAGTACAAGCCTGTACATCCTAGTTCCTCCACAGTACATCCCTGTGCATCCCCGCACATTGTAGTGCCTTCCAGTACATCCCAGGTCCCTCCCAGTTCACTCCCAGTACAAAACAGTTACCTCCCAGTACATCCCAGTACATCCCAGTAGATCCTGGTACATCCCAAATCCCTGCCAGTTCCACCCGGTACAACCCAGTACAAGCCTGTACATCCTAGTTCCTCCACGGTACATCCCAGGACATCCCCGCACATTGTAGTGCCTCCCAGTACATCCCAGCTCCCTCCCAGTACTGGGAGGGAACTGGGACGTACTGGGAGGGAACTGGGACGTACTGGGAGGGAACTGGGATGTACTGGGATGTAATGGGACGGAACTGGGATGTATTGGGAGGCACTGGGAAAGAAGTGGTAGTGAACCGGGAGGGAATTGGGATGTACGGGGATGAACTGGTAGGAAACTGGGATGTACTGGCATGGAACGGGGATGTATTGGGATGTACAGGAACAGAACTGGAGTGTACAGCGATGTATTGGCATGTACTGGCAGCGAGCTGGGATTTACTGGGATGTACTGGGAGGAAACTGGGATATACTGGGAGGAAACTGGGATATACTGGGAGGCATTGGGAGGGAAGTGGGTGTCAACTGGGACATTCCAGTTTCCTCCCAGTACATCCCAGTTGCCTACCAGTGCAGCCGAGTACATCCCAGTTCCCTCCCAGTCCGTCCCAATCCCCTCCCAGTACATCCCAGTTCCCTGCCAGTATGTCCCAGTACATCCCAGTTCCCTCCCAGTACATACCAGTTCCCTCCCAGTACATCCCAGTTCCCTCCCAGTTCCCTCCCACAACATCCCAGTACATCCCAGTTCCCTCCCAGTACATACCAGTTCCCTCCCAGTACATCCCAGTTCCCTCCCGGTACATCCCAGTTCCCACCCAGTACATCCTACTACATACCAGTTCCCTCCCAGTTCACTCCCAGTACATCCCAGTACTTCACAGTTCCATCCCAGTACATCCCAGTACGCACCGGTTCCCCTCTGTACATAACACTTCCCTCCCAGTACATAACAGTACATCCCAGTGTCCTCACAGTACGTCCCAGTTCCCTCCCAGTACATCCCAGTTCCCTACCAGTACGTCCCAGTTCCCTCCCAGTTCACTCCCAGTACATAACAGTTACCTCCCAGTACATCCCAGTACATCCCAGTACATCCTGGTACATCCCAAATCCCTGCCAGTTCCACCCGGTACAACCCAGTACAAGCCTGTACATCCTAGTTCCTCCACGGTACATCCCAGGGCATCCCCGCACATTGTAGTGCCTCCCAGTACATCCCAGCTCCCTCCCAGTACTGGGAGGGAACTGGGACGTACTGGGAGGGAACTGGGATGTACTGGGATGTAATGGGACGGAACTGGGATGTATTGGGAGGCACTGGGAAAGAAGTGGTAGTGAACCGGGAGGGAATTGGGATGTACGGGGATGAACTGGTAGGAAACTGGGATGTACTGGCATGGAACGGGGATGTATTGGGATGTACAGGAACAGAACTGGAATGTACTGCGATGTACTGGGAGCAAACTGGGATTTACTGGGATGTACTGGGAGGAAACTGGGATATACTGGGAGGAAACTGGGAGGAAAGTGGGTGTCAACTGGGACATTCCAGTTTCCTCCCAGTACATCCCAGTTCCCTACCAGTGCATCCCAGTCCGTCCCTGTTCCCTCCCAGTACATACCAGTTCCCTCCCAGTCCGTCCCAGTACATCCCAGTTCCCTCCCAGTTCCCTCCCAGTACATACCAGTTACCTCCCAGTACATCCCAGTAGATCCTGGTACATCCCAAATCCCTGCCAGTTCCACCCGGTACAACCCAGTACAAGCGTGTACATCCTAGTTCCTCCACAGTACATCCCAGGGCATCCCCGCACATTGTAGTGCCTCCCAGTACATCCCAGGTCCCTCCCAGTACTGGGAGGGAACTGGGATGTACTGGGAGGGAACTGGGACGTACTGGGAGGGACCTGGGATGTACTGGGATGTAATGGGACGGAACTGGGATGTATTGGGAGGCACTGGGAAAGAAGTGGTAGTGAACCGGGAGGGAATTGGGATGTACGGGGATGAACTGGTAGGAAACTGGGATGTACTGGCATGGAACGGGGATGTATTGGGATGGACAGGAACGGAACTGGAATGTACTGCGATGTATTGGGATGTACTGGCAGCGAGCTGGGATTTACTGGGATGTACTGGGAGGAAACTGGGATATACTGGGAGGAAACTGGGATATACTGGGAGGCATTGGGAGGGAAGTGGGTGTCAACTGGGACATTCCAGTTTCCTCCCAGTACATCCCAGTTCCCTACCAGTGCAGCCCAGTACATCCCAGTTCCCTCCCAGTCCGTCCCAATCCCCTCCCAGTACATCCCAGTTCCCTGCCAGTATGTCCCAGTACATCCCAGTTCCCTCCCAGTACATACCAGTTCCCTCCCAGTACATCCCAGTTTCCTCCCAGTTCCCTCCCACTACATCCCAGTACATCCCAGTTCCCTCCCAGTACATACCAGTTCCCTCCCAGTACATCCCAGTTCCCTCCCGGTACATCCCAGTTCCCACCCAGTACATCCTACTACATACCAGTTCCCTCCCAGTTCACTCCCAGTACATCCCAGTACTTCACAGTTCCCTCCCAGTACATCCCAGTACGTCCCAGTTCCCCTCAGTACATAACACTTCCCTCCCAGTACATACCAGTACATCCCAGTGTCCTCACAGTACGTCCCAGTTCCCTCCCAGTACATCCCAGTTCCCTACCAGTACATCCCAGTTCCCTCCCTGTTCCTTCCCAGTACATAACAGTTACCTCCAAGTACATCCCAGTAGATCCTGGTACATCCCAAATCCCTGCCAGTTCCACCCGGTACAACCCAGTACAAGCCTGTACATCCTAGTTCCTCCACAGTACATCCCAGGGCATCCCCGCACATTGTAGTGCCTCCCAGTACATCCCAGTTCCCTCCCAGTACTGGGAGGGACACATCCCAGTTCCCTCCCAGTACTGGGAGGGACCTGGGATGTACTGGGAGGGACCTGGGATTAACTGGGAGGGAACTGGGATGTACTGGGATGTAATGGGACGGAACTGGGATGTAATGGGACGGAACTGGGAAAGAAGTGGTAGTGAACCGGGAGGGAATTGGGATGTACGGGGATGAACTGGTAGGGAACTGGGATGTACTGGCATGGAACGGGGATGTATTGGGATGTACAGGAACAGAACTGGAATGTACAGCGATGTATTGGCATGTACTGGCAGCGAGCTGGGATTTACTGGGATGTACTGGGAGGAAACTGGGATATACTGGGAGGAAACTGGGATATACTGGGAGGCATGGGGAGGGAAGTGGGTGTCAACTGGGACATTCCACTTTCCTCCCAGTACACCCCAGTTCCCTACCAGTGCAGCCCAGTACATCCCAGTTCCCTCCCAGTCCGTCCCAATCCCCTCCCAGTACATCCCAGTTCCCTGCCAGTATGTCCCAGTACATCCCAGTTCCCTCCCAGTACATACCAGTTCCCTCCCAGTACATCCCAGTACATCCTGGTACATCCCAGTTCCCACCCAGTACATCCTACTACATACCAGTTCCCTCCCAGTTCACTCCCAGTACATCCCAGTACTTCACAGTTCCCTCCCAGTACATCCCAGTACGTCCCAGTTCCCCTCAGTACATAACACTTCCCTCCCAGTACATACCAGTACATCCCAGTGTCCTCACAGTACGTCCCAGTTCCCTCCCAGTACATCCCAGTTCCCTCCCAGTACATCCCAGTTCCCTACCAGTACATCCCAGTTACCTCCCTGTTCCTTCCCAGTACATCCCAGTTCCCTCCCAGAACATCCCAGTAGATCCTGGTACATCCCAAATCCCTGCCAGTTCCACCCGGTACAACCCAGTACAAGCCTGTACATCCTAGTTCCTCCACGGTACATCCCAGGGCATCCCTGCACATTGTAGTGCCTCCCAGTACATCCCAGTTCCCTCCCAGTACTGGGAGGGACCTGGGATGTACTGGGAGGGACCTGGGACGTACTGGGAGGGAACTGGGATGTACTGGGATGTAATGGGACGGAACTGGGATGTATTGGGAGGCACTGGGAAAGAAGTGGTAGTGAACCGGGAGGGAATTGGGATGTACGGGGATGAACTGGTAGGAAACTGGGATGTACTGGCATGGAACGGGGATGTATTGGGATGTACAGGAACGGAACTGGAATGTACAGCGATGTATTGGCATGTACTGGCAGCCAGCTGGGATTTACTGGGATGTACTGGGAGGAAACTGGGATATACTGGGAGGAAACTGGGATATACTGGGAGGCATTGGGAGGGAAGTGGGTGTCAACTGGGACATTCCAGTTTCCTCCCAGTACATCCCAGTTCCCTACCAGTGCAGCCCAGTACATCCCAGTTCCCTCCCAGTCCGTCCCAATCCCCTCCCAGTACATCCCAGTTCCCACCCAGTACATCCTACTACATACCAGTTCCCTCCCAGTTCACTCCCAGTACATCCCCGTACTTCACAGTTCCCTCCCAGTACATCCCAGTACGTCCCAGTTCCCCTCAGTACATAACACTTCCCTCCCAGTACATACCAGTACATCCCAGTGTCCTCACAGTAAGTCCCAGTTCCCTCCCAGTACATCCCAGTTCCCTCCCAGTATATCCCAGTTCCCTCCCTGTTCCTTCCCAGTACATAACAGTTACCTCCCAGTACATCCCAGTAGATCCTGGTACATCCCAAATCCCTGCCAGTTCCACCCGGTACAACCCAGTACAAGCCTGTACATCCTAGTTCCTCCACAGTACATCCCAGGGCATCCCCGCACATTGTAGTGCCTCCCAGTACATCCCAGGTCCCTCCCAGTACTGGGAGGGACCTGGGATGTACTGGGAGGGACCTGGGATGTACTGGGAGGGAACTGGGATGTGCTGGGATGTAATGGGACGGAACTGGGATGTAATGGGATGGAACTGGGTAAGAAGTGGTAGTGAACCGGGAGGGAATTGGGATGTACGGGGATGAACTGGTAGGGAACTGGGATGTACTGGCATGGAACGGGGATGTATTGGGATGTACAGGAACGGAACTGGAATGTACTGCGATGTACTGGGATGTATGGGAGCAAACTGGGATTTACTGGGATGTACTGGGAGGAAACTGGGATATACTGGGAGGCACTGGGAGGGAAGTGGGTGTCAACTGGGACATTCCAGTTTCCTCCCAGTACATCCAAGTTCCCTACCAGTGCAGCCCAGTACATCCCAGATCCCTCCCAGTACATCCCAGTTCCCTCCCCGTCCGTCCCAGTACATCCCAGTACATCCCAGTTCCCTCACAGTACATCCCAGTTCCCTCACAGTTCACACACAGTTCACTCCCAGTTCCATTCCAGTACAGCCCAGTACATGCCACTTTCCTCCAAGTAAACCCCAGCTCCCTCCCACTACATCCAAGTTCCCTCCCACTTCCCTCTAAGTACATCCCAGTACTTCACAGTTCACTCCCAGTACATCCCAGTTCCCCCTCGGTACATAACAGTTCCCTCCCAGTACACCCCAGCACATCCCAGTTCCCTCCCAGTATGTCCCACTACATCCCAGTTCCCTCCCAGTCCATCCCAGTTCCCTCCCAGTAAATCCCAATTCCCAACACTTTCCACCCAGTACATCCCAGTTCCCTCCCAGTACATACCAGTTCCCTCCCAGTACATCCCAGTACTTCACAGTTCCCTCCCAGTTCACTCCCAGTTCCCTCCCAGTACATCCCAGTTCCCTCTAAGTACATCCCAATACTTCATAGTTCCCTCCCAGCACGTCCCAGTACGTCCCAGTTCCCCTCAGTACATAACACTTCCCTCCCAGTACATACCAGTACATCCCAGTGTCCTCACAGTACATCCCAGTTCCCTCCCAGTACATCCCAGTTCTCTCCCAGTTCACTCCCAGTACACAACAGTTACCTCCCAGTACATCCCAGTACATCCTAGTAGATCCTAGGACATTTCAAATCCCTGCCAGTTCCATTCGGTACAACCCGGTACAAGCCTGTACATCCTAGTTCCTCCACGGTACATCCCAGGGCATCCCCGCACATTGTAGTGCCTCCCAGTACATCCCAGGTCCCTCCCAGTACTGGGAGGGACCTGGGATGTACTGGGAGGGAACTGGGACGTACTGGGAGGGAACTGGGATGTACTGGGATGTAATGGGACGGACTGGGAGGGATCTGGGATGTACTGGTAGGGAACTGGGATGTACTGGCATGGAACGGGGATGTATTGGGATGTACAGGAACGGAACTGGAATGTACTGCGATGTACTGGGATGTACTGGGAGCGAACTGGGATTTACTGGGATGTACTGGGAGGAAACTGGGATATACTGGGAGGAAACTGGGATATACTGGGAGGCATGGGGAGGGAAGTGAGTGTCAACTGGGACATTCCAGTTTCCTCCCAGTACACCCCAGTTCCCTACCAGTGCAGCCCAGTACATCCCAGTTCCCTCCCAGTCCGTCCCAATCCCCTCCCAGTACATCCCAGTTCCCTGCCAGTATGTCCCAGTACATCCCAGTTCCCTCCCAGTACATACCAGTTCCCTCCCAGTACATCCCAGTACATCCTGGTACATCCCAGTTCCCACCCAGTACATCCTACCACATACCAGTTCCCTCCCAGTTCACTCCCAGTACATCCCAGTACTTCACAGTTCCATCCCAGTACATCCCAGTACGCACCGGTTCCCCTCTGTACATAACACTTCCCTCCCAGTACATAACAGTACATCCCAGTGTCCTCACAGTACGTCCCAGTTCCCTCCCAGTACATCCCAGTTCCCTACCAGTACGTCCCAGTTCCCTCCCAGTTCACTCCCAGTACATAACAGTTACCTCCCAGTACATCCCAGTACATCCCAGTAGATCCTGGTACATGCCAAATCCCTGCTAGTTCCACCCGGTACAACCCAGTACAAGCCTGTACATCCTAGTTCCTCCACAGTACATCCCAGGGCATCCCCGCACATTGTAGTGCCTCCCAGTACATCCCAGTTCCCTCCCAGTACTGGGAGGGAACTGGGATGTACTGGGAGGGAACTGGGACGTACTGGGAGGGACCTGGGATGTACTGGGATGTAATGGGACGGAACTGGGATGTATTGGGACGGAACTGGGAAAGAAGTGGTAGTGAACAGGGAGGGAATTGGGATGTACGGGGATGAACTGGTAGGAAACTGGGATGTACTGGCATGGAACGGGGATGTATTGGGATGGACAGGAACGGAACTGGAATGTACAGCGATGTATTGGCATGTACTGGCAGCGAGCTGGGATTTACTGGGATGTACTGGGAGGAAACTGGGATATACTGGGAGGAAACTGGGATATACTGGGAGGCATTGGGAGGGAAGTGGGTGTCAACTGGGACATTCCAGTTTCCTCCCAGTACATCCCAGTTCCCTACCAGTGCAGCCCAGTACATCCCAGTTCCCTCCCAGTCCGTCCCAATCCCCTCCCAGTACATCCCAGTTCCCTGCCAGTATGTCCCAGTACATCCCAGTTCCCTCCCAGTACATACCAGTTCCCTACCAGTACATCCCAGTTACCTCCCTGTTCCTTCCCAGTACATAACAGTTACCTCCCAGTACATCCCAGTAGATCCTGGTACATCCCAAATCCCTGCCAGTTCCACCCGGTACAACCCAGTACAAGCCTGTACATCCTAGTTCCTCCACAGTACATCCCAGGGCATCCCCGCACATTGTAGTGCCTCCCAGTACATCCCAGTTCCCTCCCAGTACTGGGAGGGACCTGGGATGTACTGGGAGGGAACTGGGATGTACTGGGAGGGACCTGGGATGTACTGGGATGTAATGGGACGGAACTGGGATGTAATGGGACGGAACTGGGAAAGAAGTGGTAGTGAACCGGGAGGGAATTGGGATGTACTGGCATGGAACGAGGATGTATTGGGATGGACAGGAACAGAACTGGAATGTACAGCGATGTATTGGCATGTACTGGCAGCGAGCTGGGATTTACTGGGATGTACTGGGAGGAAACTGGGATATACTGGGAGGAAACTGGGATATACTGGGAGGCATTGGGAGGGAAGTGGGTGTCAACTGGGACATTCCAGTTTCCTCCCAGTACATCCCAGTTCCCTACCAGTGCAGCCCAGTACATCCCAGTTCCCTCCCAGTCCGTCCCAATCCCCTCCCAGTACATCCCAGTTCCCTGCCAGTATGTCCCAGTACATCCCAGTTCCCTCCCAGTACATACCAGTTCCCTCCCAGTACATCCCAGTACATCCTGGTACATCCCAGTTCCCACCCAGTACATCCTACTACATACCAGTTCCCTCCCAGTTCACTCCCAGTACATCCCAGTACTTCACAGTTCCCTCCCAGTACATCCCAGTACGTCCCAGTTCCCCTCAGTACATAACACTTCCCTCCCAGTACATACCAGTACATCCCAGTGTCCTCACAGTACGTCCCAGTTCCCTCACAGTACATCCCAGTTCCCTACCAGTACATCCCAGTTCCCTCCCTGTTCCTTCCCAGTACATAACAGTTACCTCCCAGTACATCCCAGTAGATCCTGGTACATCCCAAATCCCTGCCAGTTCCACCCGGTACAACCCAGTACAAGCCTGTACATCCTAGTTCCTCCACAGTACATCCCAGGGCATCCCCGCACATTGTAGTGCCTCCCAGTACATCCCAGTTCCCTCCCAGTACTGGGAGGGACCTGGGATGTACTGGGGGGGACCTGGGATGTACTGGGAGGGAACTGGGATGTACTGGGATGTAATGGGACGGAACTGGGATGTAATGGGACGGAACTGGGAAAGAAGTGGTAGTGAACCGGGAGGGAATTGGGATGTACGGGGATGAACTGGTAGGGAACTGGGATGTACTGGCATGGAACGGGGATGTATTGGGATGTACAGGAACAGAACTGGAATGTACAGCGATGTATTGGCATGTACTGGCAGCGAGCTGGGATTTACTGGGATGTACTGGGAGGAAACTGGGATATACTGGGAGGAAACTGGGATATACTGGGAGGAACCTGGGAGGGAAGTGGGTGTCAACTGGGACATTCCAGTTTCCTCCCAGTACATCCCAGTTCCCTACCAGTGCAGCCCAGTACATCCCAGATCCCTCCCAGTCCCTCCCAGTACATCCCAGTACATCCCAGTTCCCTCACAGTACATCCCAGTTCCCTCACAGTTCACACACAGTTCACTCCCAGTTCCATTCCAGTACATCCCAGTACATGCCAGTTGCCTCCCAGTTTCCTCTAAGTACATCCCAGTACTTTAAAGTTCCCTCCCAGTACATCCCAGTTCCCTCACAGTACATCCCAGTACTTCACAGTTCACTCCCACTACATCCCAGTACGTCCCAGTTCCCCCTTGGTACATAACACTTCCCTCCCAATACATCCAAGTTCCCTCCCAGTACATCCCAATCCCCTCCCAGTACATCCCAGTTCCCTGCCAGTATGTCCCAGTACATCCCAGTTCCCTCCCAGTACATACCAGTTCCCTCCCAGTACATCCCAGTTCCCTCCCAGTTCCCTCCCACTACATCCCAGTTCCCTCCCAGTACATACCAGTTCCCTCCCAGTACATCCCAGTACATCCTGGTACATCCCAGTTCCCACCCAGTACATCCTACTACATACCAGTTCCCTCCCAGTTCACTCCCACTACATCCCAGTACTTCACAGTTCCATCCCAGTACATCCCAGTACGCACCAGTTCCCCTCAGTACATAACACTTCCTTCCCAGTACATAACAGTACATCCCAGTGTCCTCACAGTACGTCCCAGTTCCCTCACAGTACATCCCAGTTCCCTCCCAGTTCAATCCCAGTACATAACAGTTACCTCCCAGTACATCCCAGTACATCCCAGTAGATCCTGGTACATCCCAAATCCCTGCCAGTTCCACCCGGTACAACCCAGTACAAGCCTGTACATCCTAGTTCCTCCACAGTACATCCCAGGGCATCCCCGCACATTGTAGTGCCTCCCAGTACATCCCAGTTCCCTCCCAGTACTGGGAGGGACCTGGGATGTACTGGGAGGGAACTGGGATGTACTGGGATGTAATGGGACGGAACTGGGATGTATTGGGAGGCACTGGGAAAGAAGTGGTAGTGAACCGGGAGGGAATTGGGATGTACGGGGATGAACTGGTAGGAAACTGGGATGTACTGGCATGGAACGGGGATGTATTGGGATGTACAGGAACGGAACTGGAATGTACTGCGATGTACTGGGATGTACTGGGAGCGAACTGGGATTTACTGGGATGTACTGGGAGGAAACTGGGATATACTGGGAGGAAACTGGGATATACTGGGAGGCATTGGGAGGGAAGTGGGTGTCAACTGGGACATTCCAGTTTCCTCCCAGTACATCCCAGTTCCCTACCAGTGCAGCCCAGTACATCCCAGTTCCCTCCCAGTCCGTCCCAATCCCCTCCCAGTACATCCCAGTTCCCTGCCAGTATGTCCCAGTACATCCCAGTTCCCTCCCAGTACATACCAGTTCCCTCCCAGTACATCCCAGTACATCCTGGTACATCCCAGTTCCCACCCAGTACATCCTACTACATACCAGTTCCCTCCCAGTTCACTCCCAGTACATCCCAGTACTTCACAGTTCCCTCCCAGTACATCCCAGTACGTCCCAGTTCCCCTCAGTACATAACACTTCCCTCCCAGTACATACCAGTACATCCCAGTGTCCTCACAGTACGTCCCAGTTCCCTCCCAGTACATCCCAGTTCCCTACCAGTACATCCCAGTTCCCTCCCTGTTCCTTCCCAGTACATAACAGTTACCTCCCAGTACATCCCAGTAGATCCTGGTACATCCCAAATCCCTGCCAGTTCCACCCGGTACAACCCAGTACAAGCCTGTACATCCTAGTTCCTCCACAGTACATCCCAGGGCATCCCCGCACATTGTAGTGCCTCCCAGTACATCCCAGTTCCCTCCCAGTACTGGGAGGGACCTGGGATGTGCTGGGAGGGACCTGGGATGTACTGGGAGGGAACTGGGATGTACTGGGATGTAATGGGACGGAACTGGGATGTAATGGGACGGAACTGGGAAAGAAGTGGTAGTGAACCGGGAGGGAATTGGGATGTACGGGGATGAACTGGTAGGAAACTGGGATGTACTGGCATGGAACGGGGATGTATTGGGATGTACAGGAACAGAACTGGAATGTACAGCGATGTATTGGCATGTACTGGCAGCGAGCTGGGATTTACTGGGATGTACTGGGAGGAAACTGGGATATACTGGGAGGAAACTGGGATATACTGGGAGGCATTGGGAGGGAAGTGGGTGTCAACTGGGACATTCCAGTTTCCTCCCAGTACATCCCAGTTCCCTACCAGTGCAGCCCAGTACATCCCAGTTCCCTCCCAGTCCGTCCCAATCCCCTCCCAGTACATCCCAGTTCCCTGCCAGTATGTCCCAGTACATCCCAGTTCCCTCCCAGTACATACCAGTTCCCTCCCAGTACATCCCAGTTCCCTCCCAGTTCCCTCCCACTACATCCCAGTACATCCCAGTTCCCTCCCACTACATCCCAGTTCCCTCCCACTACATCCCAGTACATCCTGGTACATCCCAGTTCCCACCCAGTACATCCTACTACATACCAGTTCCCTCCCAGTTCACTCCCAGTACATCCCAGTACTTCACAGTTCCCTCCCAGTACATCCCAGTACGTCCCAGTTCCCCTCAGTACATAACACTTCCCTCCCAGTACATACCAGTACATCCCAGTGTCCTCACGGTACGTCCCAGTTCCCTCCCAGTACATCCCAGTTCCCTCCCAGTTCACTCCCAGTACATAACAGTTACCTCCCAGTACATCGTAGTGATCCTAGGACATTTCAAATCCCTGCCAGTTCCACCCGGTACAACCCAGTACAAGCCTGTACATCCTAGTTCCTCCACGGTACATCCCAGGGCATCCCCGCACATTGTAGTGCCTCCCAGTACATCCCAGTTCCCTCCCAGTACTGGGAGGGACCTGGGATGTACTGGGAGGGACCTGGGACGTACTGGGAGGGAACTGGGATGTACTGGGATGTAATGGGACGGAACTGGGATGTATTGGGAGGCACTGGGAAAGAAGTGGTAGTGAACCGGGAGGGAATTGGGATGTACGGGGATGAACTGGTAGGAAACTGGGATGTACTGGCATGGAACGGGGATGTATTGGGATGTACAGGAACAGAACTGGAATGTACAGCAATGTATTGGCATGTACTGGGAGCGAGCTGGGATTTACTGGGATGTACTGGGAGGAAACTGGGATATACTGGGAGGAAACTGGGATATACTGGGAGGCATTGGGAGGGAAGTGGGTGTCAACTGGGACATTCCAGTTTCCTCCCAGTACATCCCAGTTCCCTACCAGTGCAGCCCAGTACATCCCAGTTCCCTCCCAGTCCGTCCCAATCCCCTCCCAGTACATCCTTGTTCCCTCCCAGTACATACTAGTTCCCTCCCAGTACATCCCAGTTCCCTCCCAGTTCCCTCCCACTACATCCCAGTACATCCCAGTTCCCTCCCAGTACATACCAGTTCCCTCCCAGTACATACCAGTTCCCTCCCGGTACATCCCAGTTCCCACCCAGTACATCCTACTACATACCAGTTCCCTCCCAGTTCACTCCCAGTACATCCCAGTACTTCACAGTTCCCTCCCAGTACATCCCAGTACGTCCCAGTTCCCCCCAGTACATAACACTTCCCTCCCAGTACATACCAGTACATCCCAGTGTCCTCACAGTACGTCCCAGTTCCCTCACAGTACATCCCAGTTCCCTACCAGTACATCCCAGTTCCCTCCCTGTTCCTTCCCAGTACATAACAGTTACCTCCCAGTACATCCCAGTAGATCCTGGTACATCCCAAATCCCTGCCAGTTCCACCCGGTACAACCCAGTACAAGCCTGTACATCCTAGTTCCTCCACAGTACATCCCAGGGCATCCCCGCACATTGTAGTGCCTCCCAGTACATCCCAGTTCCCTCCCAGTACTGGGAGGGACCTGGGATGTACTGGGAGGGACCTGGGATGTACTGGGAGGGAACTGGGATGTACTGGGATGTAATGGGACGGAACTGGGATGTAATGGGACGGAACTGGGAAAGAAGTGGTAGTGAACCGGGAGGGAATTGGGATGTACGGGGATGAACTGGTAGGAAACTGGGATGTACTGGCATGGAACGGGGATGTATTGGGATGTACAGGAACAGAACTGGAATGTACAGCGATGTATTGGCATGTACTGGCAGCGAGCTGGGATTTACTGGGATGTACTGGGAGGAAACTGGGATATACTGGGAGGAAACTGGGATATACTGGGAGGCATTGGGAGGGAAGTGGGTGTCAACTGGGACATTCCAGTTTCCTCCCAGTACATCCCAGTTCCCTACCAGTGCAGCCCAGTACATCCCAGTTCCCTCCCAGTCCGTCCCAATCCCCTCCCAGTACATCCCAGTTCCCTCCCAGTACATACTAGTTCCCTCCCAGTACATCCCAGTTCCCTCCCAGTTCCCTCCCACTACATCCCAGTACATCCCAGTTCCCTCCCAGTACATACCAGTTCCCTCCCAGTACATACCAGTTCCCTCCCGGTACATCCCAGTTCCCACCCAGTACATCCTACTACATACCAGTTCCCTCCCAGTTCACTCCCAGTACATCCCAGTACTTCACAGTTCCCTCCCAGTACATCCCAGTACGTCCCAGTTCCCCTCAGTACATAACACTTCCCTCCCAGTACATACCAGTACATCCCAGTGTCCTCACAGTACGTCCCAGTTCCCTCCCAGTACATCCCAGTTCCCTACCAGTACATCCCAGTTCCCTCCCTGTTCCTTCCCAGTACATAACAGTTACCTCCCAGTACATCCCAGTAGATCCTGGTACATCCCAAATCCCTGCCAGTTCCACCCGGTACAACCCAGTACAAGCCTGTACATCCTAGTTCCTCCACAGTACATCCCAGGGCATCCCCGCACATTGTAGTGCCTCCCAGTACATCCCAGGTCCCTCCCAGTACTGGATGGGACCTGGGATGTACTGGGAGGGAACTGGGATGTGCTGGGATGTAATGGGACGGAACTGGGATGTAATGGGACGGAACTGGGAAAGAAGTGGTAGTGAACCGGGAGGGAATTGGGATGTACGGGGATGAACTGGTAGGGAACTGGGATGTACTGGCATGGAACGGGGATGTATTGGGATGTACAGGAACGGAACTGGAATGTACTGCGATGTACTGGGATGTACTGGGAGCAAACTGGGATTTACTGGGATGTACTGGGAGGAAACTGGGATATACTGGGAGGCACTGGGAGGGAAGTGGGTGTCAACTGGGACATTCCAGTTTCCTCCCAGTACATCCCAGCTCCCTACCAGTGCAGCCCAGTACATCCCAGATCCCTCCCAGTACATCCCAGTTCCCTCCCAGTCCGTCCCAGTACATCCCAGTTCCCTCCCAGTACATCCCAGTTCCCTCACAGTTCACACACAGTTCACTCCCAGTTCCATTCCAGTACATCCCAGTACATGCCACTTTCCTCCAAGTAAACCCCAGTTCCCTCCCACTACATCCAAGTTCCCTCCCACTTCCCTCTAAGTACATCCCAGTACTTCACAGTTCACTCCCAGTACATCCCAGTTCCCCCTCGGTAAATAACAGTTCCCTCCCAATACACCCCAGTACATCCCAGTTCCCTCCCAGTATGTCCCACTACATCCCAGTTCCCTCCCAGTCCATCCCAGTTCCCTCCCAGTAAATCCCAATTCCCAACACTTTCCACCCAGTACATCCCAGTTCCCTCCCAGTACATACCAGTTCCCTCCCAGTACATCCCAGTACTTCACAGTTCCCTCCCAGTTCCCTCCCAGTTCCCTCCCAGTACATCCCAGTTCCCTCTAAGTACATCCCAATACTTCATAGTTCCCTCCCAGCACGTCCCAGTACGTCCCAGTTCCCCTCAGTACATAACACTTCCCTCCCAGTACATACCAGTACATCCCAGTGTCCTCACAGTACGTCCCAGTTCCCTCCCAGTACATCCCAGTTCCCTACCAGTTCACTCCCAGTACACAACAGTTACCTCCCAGTACATCCCAGTACATCCCAGTAGATCCTGGTACATCCCAAATCCCTGCCAGTTCCACCTGGTACAACCGAGTACAAGCCTGTACTTCCTAGTTCCTCCACAGTACATCCCAGGGCATCCCCGCACATTGTAGTGCCTCCCAGTACATCCCAGTTCCCTCCCAGTACTGGGAGGGAATTAGGATGTACTGGGAGGGAACTGGGACGTACTGGGAGGGAACTGGGATGTACTGGGATGTAATGGGACGGAACTGGGATGTATTGGGAGGCACTGGGAAAGAAGTGGTAGTGAACCGGGAGGCAACTGGGATGTACGGGGATGAACTGGTAGGAAACTGGGATGTACTGGCATGGAACGGGGATGTATTGGGATGTACAGGAACAGAACTGGAATGTACAGCGATGTATTGGCATGTACTGGCAGCGAGCTGGGATTTACTGGGATGTACTGGGAGGAAACTGGGATATACTGGGAGGAAACTGGGATATACTGGGAGGCATTGGGAGGGAAGTGGGTGTCAACTGGGACATTCCAGTTTCCTCCCAGTACATCCCAGTTGCCTACCAGTGCAGCCGAGTACATCCCAGTTCCCTCCCAGTCCGTCCCAATCCCCTCCCAGTACATCCCAGTTCCCTGCCAGTATGTCCCAGTACATCCCAGTTCCCTCCCAGTACATACCAGTTCCCTCCCAGTACATCCCAGTTCCCTCCCAGTTCCCTCCCACTACATCCCAGTACATCCCAGTTCCCTCCCAGTACATACCAGTTCCCTCCCAGTACATCCCATTTCCCTCCCGGTACATCCCAGTTCCCACCCAGTACATCCTACTACATACCAGTTCCCTCCCAGTTCACTCCCAGTACATCCCAGTACTTCACAGTTCCCTCCCAGTACATCCCAGTACGTCCCAGTTCCCCTCAGTACATAACACTTCCCTCCCAGTACATAACAGTACATCCCAGTGTCCTCACAGTACGTCCCAGTTCCCTCACAGTACATCCCAGTTTCCTCCCAGTACATCCCAGTTCCCTCCCAGTTCACTCCCAGTACATAACAGTTACCTCCCAGTACATCCCAGTACATCCCAGTAGATCCTGGTACATTCCAAATCCCTGCCAGTTCCACCCGGTACAACCCAGTACAAGCCTGTACATCCTAGTTCCTCCACGGTACATCCCAGGACATCCCCGCACATTGTAGTGCCTCCCAGTACATCCCAGTTCCCTCCCAGTACTGGGAGGGACCTGGGATGTACTGGGAGGGAACTGGGATGTACTGGGATGTAATGGGACGGAACTGGGATGTAATGGGACGGAACTGGGAAAGAAGTGGTAGTGAACCGGGAGGGAATTGGGATGTACGGGGATGAACTGGTAGGAAACTGGGATGTACTGGCATGGAACGGGGATGTATTGGGATGGACAGGAACGGAACTGGAATTTACGGCGATGTATTGGGATGTACTGGGAGCGAACTGGGATTTACTGGGATGTACTGGGAGGAAACTGGGATATACTGGGAGGAAACTGGGATATACTGGGAGGAACCTGGGAGGGAAGTGGGTGTCAACTGGGACATTCCAGTTTCCTCCCAGTACATCCCAGTTCCCTACCAGTGCAGCCCAGTACATCCCAGATCCCTCCCAGTCCCTCCCAGTACATCCCAGTTCCCTCACAGTACATCCCAGTTCCCTCCCAGTTCACACACAGTTCACTCCCAGTTCCATTCCAGTACATCCCAGTACATGCCAGTTGCCTCCCAGTTTCCTCTAAGTACATCCCAGTACTTTAAAGTTCCCTCCCAGTACATCCCAGTTCCCTCACAGTACATCCCAGTACTTCACAGTTCACTCCCACTACATCCCAGTACGTCCCAGTTCCCCCTTGGTACATAACACTTCCCTCCCAATACATCCAAGTTCCCTCCCAGTACATCCCAATCCCCTCCCAGTACATCCCAGTTCCCTGCCAGTATGTCCCAGTACATCCCAGTTCCCTCCCAGTACATACCAGTTCCCTCCCAGTACATCCCAGTTCCCTCCCAGTTCCCTCCCACTACATCCCAGTTCCCTCCCAGTTCATACCAGTTCCCTCCCAGTACATCCCAGTACATCCTGGTACATCCCAGTTCCCACCCAGTACATCCTACTACATACCAGTTCCCTCCCAGTTCACTCCCAGTACATCCCAGTACTTCACAGTTCCATCCCAGTACATCCCAGTACGCACCAGTTCCCCTCAGTACATAACACTTCCTTCCCAGTACATAACAGTACATCCCAGTGTCCTCACAGTACGTCCCAGTTCCCTCCCAGTACATCCCAGTTCCCTCCCAGTTCAATCCCAGTACATAACAGTTACCTCCCAGTACATCCCAGTACATCCCAGTAGATCCTGGTACATCCCAAATCCCTGCCAGTTCCACCCGGTACAACCCAGTACAAGCCTGTACATCCTAGTTCCTCCACAGTACATCCCAGGGCATCCCCGCACATTGTAGTGCCTCCCAGTACATCCCAGTTCCCTCCCAGTACTGGGAGGGACCTGGGATGTACTGGGAGGGAACTGGGACGTACTGGGAGGGAACTGGGATGTACTGGGATGTAATGGGACGGAACTGGGATGTATTGGGAGGCACTGGGAAAGAAGTGGTAGTGAACCGGGAGGGAATTGGGATGTACGGGGATGAACTGGTAGGAAACTGGGATGTACTGGCATGGAACGGGGATGTATTGGGATGTACAGGAACGGAACTGGAATGTACTGCGATGTATTGGCATGTACTGGGAGCGAACTGGGATTTACTGGGATGTACTGGGAGGAAACTGGGATATACTGGGAGGAAACTGGGATATACTGGGAGGCATTGGGAGGGAAGTGGGTGTCAACTGGGACATTCCAGTTTCCTCCCAGTACATCCCAGTTCCCTACCAGTGCAGCCCAGTACATCCCAGTTCCCTCCCAGTCCGTCCCAATCCCCTCCCAGTACATCCCAGTTCCCTGCCAGTATGTCCCAGTACATCCCAGTTCCCTCCCAGTACATACCAGTTCCCTCCCAGTACATCCCAGTACATCCTGGTACATCCCAGTTCCCACCCAGTACATCCTACTACATACCAGTTCCCTCCCAGTTCACTCCCAGTACATCCCAGTACTTCACAGTTCCCTCCCAGTACATCCCAGTACGTCCCAGTTCCCCTCAGTACATAACACTTCCCTCCCAGTACATACCAGTACATCCCAGTGTCCTCACGGTACGTCCCAGTTCCCTCCCAGTACATCCCAGTTCCCTACCAGTACATCCCAGTTACCTCCCTGTTCCTTCCCAGTACATAACAGTTACCTCCCAGTACATCCCAGTAGATCCTGGTACATCCCAAATCCCTGCCAGTTCCACCCGGTACAACCCAGTACAAGCCTGTACATCCTAGTTCCTCCACAGTACATTCCAGGGCATCCCCGCACATTGTAGTGCCTCCCAGTACATCCCAGTTCCCTCCCAGTATGTCCCACTACATCCCAGTTCCCTCCCAGTCCATCCCAGTTCCCTCCCACTAAATCCCAATTCCCAACACTTTCCACCCAGTACATCCCAGTTCCCTCCCAGTACATCCCAGTTCCCTCTAAGTACATCCCAGTACATCCCAGTTCCCTCCCAGTATATCCCAGTTCCCTCTAAGTACATCCCAGTACTTCACAGTTCCCTCCCAGTTCACTCCCAGTTCCCTCCCAGTACATCCCAGTTCCCTCTAAGTACGTCCCAATACTTCATAGTTCCCTCCCAGCACGTCCCAGTACGTCCCAGTTCCCCTCAGTACATAACACTTCCCTCCCAGTACATACCAGTACATCCCAGTGTCCTCACAGTACATCCCAGTTCCCTCCCAGTACATCCCAGTTCCCTCCCAGTTCACTCCCAGTACACAACAGTTACCTCCCAGTACATCCCAGTACATCCTAGTAGATCCTAGGACATTTCAAATCCCTGCCAGTTCCACCCGGTACAACCCAGGACAAGCCTGTACATCCTAGTTCCTCCACAGTACATCCCAGGGCATCCCCGCACATTGTAGTGCCTCCCAGAACATCCCAGTTCCCTCCCAGTACTGGGAGGGACCTGGGACGTACTGGGAGGGAACTGGGACGTACTGGGAGGGAACTGGGATGTACTGGGATGTAATGGGACGGAACTGGGATGTATTGGGAGGCACTGGGAAAGAAGTGGTAGTGAACCGGGAGGGAAATGGGATGTACGGGGATGAACTGGTAGGAAACTGGGATGTACTGGCATGGAACGGGGATGTATTGGGATGTACAGGAACGGAACTGGAATGTACGGCGATGTATTGGGATGTACTGGGAGCGAACTGGGATTTACTGGGATGTACTGGGAGGAAACTGGGATATACTGGGAGGAAACTGGGATATACTGGGAGGCATTGGGAGGGAAGTGGGTGTCAACTGGGACATTCCAGTTTCCTCCCAGTACATCCCAGTTCCCTACCAGTGCAGCCCAGTACATCCCAGTTCCCTCCCAGTCCGTCCCAATCCCCTCCCAGTACATCCCAGTTCCCTCCCAGTACATCCCAGTTCCCTCTCACTACATCCCAGTACATCCCAGTTCCCTCCCAGTACATACCAGTTCCCTCCCAGTACATCCCAGTTCCCACCCAGTACATCCTACTACATACCAGTTCCCTCCTAGTTCACTCCCAGTACATCCCAGTACTTCACAGTTCCATCCCAGTACATCCCAGTACGTCCCAGTTCCCCTCAGTACATAACACTTCCCTCCCAGTACATACCAGTACATCCCAGTTCCCTCCCAGTACATCCCAGTTCCCTCCCTGTTCCTTCCCAGTACATAACAGTTACCTCCCAGTACATCCCAGTAGATCCTGGTACATCCCAAATCCCTGCCAGTTCCACCCGGTACAACCCAGTACAAGCCTGTACATCCTAGTTCCTCCACAGTACATCCCAGGGCATCCCCGCACATTGTAGTGCCTCCCAGTACATCCCAGTTCCCTCCCAGTACTGGGAGGGACCTGGGATGTACTGGGAGGGAACTGGGACGTACTGGGAGGGAACTGGGATGTACTGGGATGTAATGGGACGGAACTGGGATGTATTGGGAGGCACTGGGAAAGAAGTGGTAGTGAACCGGGAGGGAATTGGGATGTACGGGGATGAACTGGTAGGGAACTGGGATGTACTGGCATGGAACGGGGATGTATTGGGATGTACAGGCACGGAACTGGAATGTACTGCGATGTACTGGGATGTACTGGGAGCAAACTGGGATTTACTGGGATGTACTGGGAGGAAACTGGGATATACTGGGAGGCACTGGGAGGGAAGTGGGTGTCAACTGGGACATTCCAGTTTCCTCCCAGTACATCCCAGTTCCCTACCAGTGCAGCCCAGTACATCCCAGATCCCTCCCAGTACATCCCAGATCCCTCCCAGTCTGTCCCAGTACATCCCAGTTCCCTCACAGTACATCCCAGTTCACACACAGTTCACACACAGTTCACTCCCAGTTCCATTCCAGTACAGCCCAGTACATGCCACTTTCCTCCAAGTAAATCCCAGTTCTCTCCCACTACATCCAAGTTCCCTCCCACTTCCCGATAACTACATCCCAGTACTTCACAGTTCACTCCCAGTACATACCAGTTCCCCCTCGGTACATAACAATTCCCTCCCAGTACACCCCGGTACATCCCAGTTCCCACCCAGTACATCCTACTACATCCCAGTTCCCTCCCAGTACCTCCCAGTTCCCTCTAAGTACATCCCAGTACATCCCAGTTCCCTCCCAGTACATCCCAGTTCCCTCTAAGTACATCCCAGTACTTCACAGTTCCCTCCCAGTTCACTCCCAGTTCCCTCCCAGTACATCCCAGTTCCCTCTAAGTACATCCCAATACTTCATAGTTCCCTCCCAGCACGTCCCAGTACGTCCCAGTTCCCCTCAGTACATAACACTTCCCTCCCAGTACATACCAGTACATCCCAGTGTCCTCACAGTACATCCCAGTTCCCTCCCAGTACATCCCAGTTCCCTCCCAGTTCACTCCCAGTACACAACAGTTCCCTCCCAGTACACCCCAGTACATCCTAGTAGATCCTAGGACATTTCAAATCCCTGCCAGTTCCACCCGGTACAACCCAGTACAAGCCTGTACATCCTAGTTCCTCCACGGTACATCCCAGGGCATCCCCGCACATTTTAGTGCCTCCCAGTACGTCCCAGGTCCCTCCCAGTACTGGGAGGGAACTGGGACGTACTGGGAGGGAACTGGGACGTACTGGGAGGGAACTGGGATGTACTGGGATGTAATGGGACGGAACTGGGATGTATTGGGAGGCACTGGGAAAGAAGTGGTAGTGAACCGGGAGGGAATTGGGATGTACGGGGATGAACTGGTAGGAAACTGGGATGTACTGGCATGGAACGGGGATGTATTGGGATGTACAGGAACGGAACTGGAATGTACAGCGATGTATTGGCATGTACTGGCAGCGAGCTGGGATTTACTGGGATGTACTGGGAGGAAACTGGGATATACTGGGAGGCACTGGGAGGGAAGTGGGTGTCAACTGGGACATTCCAGTTTCCTCCCAGTACATCCCAGTTCCCTACCAGTGCAGCCCAGTACATCCCAGTTCCCTCCCAGTCCGTCCCAATCCCCTCCCAGTACATCCCAGTTCCCTGCCAGTATGTCCCAGTACATCCCAGTTCCCTCCCAGTACATCCCAGTTCCATCCCACTACATCCCAGTTCCCTCCCAGTTCCCTCCCACTACATACCAGTTCCCTCCCAGTACATCCCAGTACATCCTGGTACATCCCAGTTCCCACCCAGTACATCCTACTACATACCAGTTCCCTCCCAGTTCACTCCCAGCACATCCCCGTACTTCACAGTTCCATCCCAGTACATCCCAGTACGCACCAGTTCCCCTCAGTACATAACACTTCCCTCCCAGTACATAACAGTACATCCCAGTGTCCTCACAGTACGTCCCAGTTCCCTCCCAGTTCCCTCCCACTACATCCCAGTACATCCCAGTTCCCTCCCAGTACATCCCAGTTCCCTCTAAGTACATCCCAGTTCCCTCCCACTACATCCCAGTACATCCCAGTTCCCTCCCAGTTCACTCCCAGTACATCCCAGTACTTCACAGTTCCCTCCCAGTACATCCCAGTACGTCCCAGTTCCCCTCAGTACATAACACTTCCCTCCCAGTACATAACAGTACATCCCAGTGTCCTCACAGTACGTCCCAGTTCCCTCCCAGTACATCCCAGTTCCCTCCCTGTTCCTTCCCAGTACATAACAGTTACCTCCCAGTACATCCCAGTAGATCCTGGTACATCCCAAATCCCTGCTAGTTCCACCCGGTACAACCCAGTACAAGCCTGTACATCCTAGTTCCTCCACAGTACATCCCAGGGCATCCCCGCACATTGTAGTGCCTCCCAGTACATCCCAGTTCCCTCCCAGTACTGGGAGGGACCTGGGATGTACTGGGAGGGTCCTGGGATGTACTGGGAGGGAACTGGGATGTACTGGGATGTAATGGGACGGAACTGGGATGTATTGGGAGGCACTGGGAAAGAAGTGGTAGTGAACCGGGAGGGAATTGGGATGTACGGGGATGAACTGGTAGGGAACTGGGATGTACTGGCATGGAACGGGGATGTATTGGGATGTACAGGCACGGAACTGGAATGTACTGCGATGTACTGGGATGTACTGGGAGCAAACTGGGATTTACTGGGATGTACTGGGAGGAAACTGGGATATACTGGGAGGCACTGGGAGGGAAGTGGGTGTCAACTGGGACATTCCAGTTTCCTCCCAGTACATCCCAGTTCCCTACCAGTGCAGCCCAGTACATCCCAGATCCCTCCCAGTACATCCCAGATCCCTCCCAGTCTGTCCCAGTACATCCCAGTTCCCTCACAGTACATCCCAGTTCACACACAGTTCACACACAGTTCACTCCCAGTTCCATTCCAGTACAGCCCAGTACATGCCACTTTCCTCCAAGTAAATCCCAGTTCTCTCCCACTACATCCAAGTTCCCTCCCACTTCCCGATAAGTACATCCCAGTACTTCACAGTTCACTCCCAGTACATCCCAGTTCCCCCTCGGTACATAACAGTTCCCTCCCAGTACACCCCAGTACATCCCAGTTCCCTCCCAGTATGTCCCACTACATCCCAGTTCCCTCCCAGTACCTCCCAGTTCCCTCTAAGTACATCCCAGTACATCCCAGTTCCCTCCCAGTACATCCCAGTTCCCTCTAAGTACATCCCAGTACTTCACAGTTCCCTCCCAGTTCACTCCCAGTTCCCTCCCAGTACATCCCAGTTCCCTCTAAGTACGTCCCAATACTTCATAGTTCCCTCCCAGCACGTCCCAGTACGTCCCAGTTCCCCTCAGTACATAACACTTCCCTCCCAGTACATACCAGTACATCCCAGTGTCCTCACGGTACGTCCCAGTTCCCTCCCAGTACATCCCAGTTCCCTCCCAGTTCACTCCCAGTACATAACAGTTACCTCCCAGTACATCCTAGTAGATCCTAGGACATTTCAAATCCCTGCCAGTTCCACCCGGTACAACCCAGTACAAGCCTGTACATCCTAGTTCCTCCACGGTACATCCCAGGGCATCCCCGCACATTGTAGTGCCTCCCAGTACATCCCAGTTCCCTCCCAGTACTGGGAGGGACCTGGGATGTACTGGGAGGGAACTGGGACGTACTGGGAGGGAACTGGGATGTACTGGGATGTAATGGGACGGAACTGGGATGTATTGGGAGGCACTGGGAAAGAAGTGGTAGTGAACCGGGAGGGAATTGGGATGTACGGGGATGAACTGGTAGGAAACTGGGATGTACTGGCATGGAACGGGGATGTATTGGGATGTACAGGAACAGAACTGGAATGTACAGCGATGTATTGGCATGTACTGGCAGCGAGCTGGGATTTACTGGGATGTACTGGGAGGAAACTGGGATATACTGGGAGGAAACTGGGATATACTGGGAGGCATTGGGAGGGAAGTGGGTGTCAACTGGGACATTCCAGTTTCCTCCCAGTACATCCCAGTTCCCTACCAGTGCAGCCCAGTACATCCCAGTTCCCTCCCAGTCCGTCCCAATCCCCTCCCAGTACATCCCAGTTCCCTGCCAGTATGTCCCAGTACATCCCAGTTCCCTCCCAGTACATACCAGTTCCCTCCCAGTACATCCCAGTTTCCTCCCAGTTCCCTCCCACTACATCCCAGTACATCCCAGTTCCCTCCCAGTACATCCCAGTTCCCTCCCGGTACATCCCTGTTCCCACCCAGTACATCCTACTACATACCAGTTCCCTCCCAGTTCACTCCCAGTACATCCCAGTACTTCACAGTTCCCTCCCAGTACATCCCAGTACGTCCCAGTTCCCCTCAGTACATAACACTTCCCTCCCAGTACATAACAGTACATCCCAGTGTCCTCACAGTACGTCCCAGTTCCCTCGCAGTACTGGGAGGGAACTGGGATGTACTGGGAGGGAACTGGGATGTACTGGGATGTAATGGGACGGAACTGGGATGTATTGGGAGGCACTGGGAAAGAAGTGGTAGTGAACCGGGAGGGAATCGGGATGTACGGGGATGAACTGGTAGGAAACTGGGATGTACTGGCATGGAACGGGGATGTATTGGGATGGACAGGAACGGAACTGGAATGTACGGCGATGTATTGGGATGTACTGGGAGCGAACTGGGATTTATTGGGATGTACTGGGAGGAAACTGGGATATACTGGGAGGAAACTGGGATATACTGGGAGGAAACTGGGAGGGAAGTGGGTGTCAACTGGGACATTCCAGTTTCCTCCCAGTACATCCCAGTTCCCTACCAGTGCAGCCCAGTACATCCCAGATCCCTCCCAGTCCCTCCCAGTACATCCCAGTACATCCCAGTTCCCTCCCAGTACATCCCAGTTCCCTCCCAGTTCACACACAGTTCACTCCCAGTTCCATTCCAGTATATCCCAGTACATGCCAGTTGCCTCCCAGTTTCCTCTAAGTACATCCCAGTACTTTAAAGTTCCCTCCCAGTACATCCCAGTTCCCTCACAGTACATCCCAGTACTTCACAGTTCACTCCCACTACATCCCAGTACGTCCCAGTTCCCCCTTGGTACATAACACTTCCCTCCCAATACATCCAAGTTCCCTCCCAGTACATCCCAATCCCCTCCCAGTACATCCCAGTTCCCTGCCAGTATGTCCCAGTACATCCCAGTTCCCTCCCAGTACATACCAGTTCCCTCCCACTACATCCCAGTTCCCTCCCACTACATCCCAGTTCCCTCCCAGTACATACCAGTTCCCTCCCAGTACATCCCAGTTCCCACCCAGTACATCCTACTACATACCAGTTCCCTCCCAGTTCACTCCCAGTACATCCCAGTACTTCACAGTTCCATCCCAGTACATCCCAGTACGCACCAGTTCCCCTCAGTACATAACACTTCCCTCCCAGTACATAACAGTACATCCCAGTGTCCTCACAGTACGTCCCAGTTCCCTCACAGTACATCCCAGTTCCCTACCAGTACGTCCCAGTTCCCTCCCAGTTCACTCCCAGTACGTAACAGTTACCTCCCAGTACATCCCAGTAGATCCTGGTACATCCCAAATCCCTGCTAGTTCCACCCGGTACAACCCAGTACAAGCCTGTACATCCTAGTTCCTCCACAGTACATCCCAGGGCATCCCCGCACATTGTAGTGCCTCCCAGTACATCCCAGTTCCCTCCCAGTACTGGGAGGGACCTGGGATGTACTGGGAGGGAACTGGGACGTACTGGGAGGGAACTGGGATGTACTGGGATGTAATGGGACGGAACTGGGATGTATTGGGAGGCACTGGGAAAGAAGTGGTAGTGAACCGGGAGGGAATTGGGATGTACGGGGATGAACTGGTAGGAAACTGGGATGTACTGGCATGGAACGGGGATGTATTGGGATGTACAGGAACGGAACTGGAATGTACTGCGATGTACTGGGATGTACTGGGAGCGAACTGGGATTTACTGGGATGTACTGGGAGGAAACTGGGATATACTGGGAGGAAACTGGGATATACTGGGAGGCATTGGGAGGGAAGTGGGTGTCAACTGGGACATTCCAGTTTCCTCCCAGTACATCCCAGTTCCCTACCAGTGCAGCCCAGTACATCCCAGTTCCCTCCAGTCCGTCCCAATCCCCTCCCAGTACATCCCAGTTCCCTGCCAGTATGTCCCAGTACATCCCAGTTCCCTCCCAGTACATACCAGTTCCCTCCCACTACATCCCAGTACATCCTGGTACATCCCAGTTCCCACCCAGTACATCCTACTACATACCAGTTCCCTCCCAGTTCACTCCCAGTACATCCCAGTACTTCACAGTTCCCACCCAGTACATCCCAGTACGTCCCAGTTCCCCTCAGTACATAACACTTCCCTCCCAGTACATACCAGTACATCCCAGTGTCCTCACGGTACGTCCCAGTTCCCTCCCAGTACATCCCAGTTCCCTCCCAGTACATCCCAGTTCCCTCCCTGTTCCTTCCCAGTACATAACAGTTACCTCCCAGTACATCCCAGTAGATCCTGGTACATCCCAAATCCCTGCTAGTTCCACCCGGTACAACCGAGTACAAGCCTGTACATCCTAGTTCCTCCACAGTACATCCCAGGGCATCCCCGCACATTGTAGTGCCTCCCAGTACATCCCAGTTCCCTCCCAGTACTGGGAGGGAACTGGGATGTACTGGGAGGGACCTGGGATGTACTGGGAGGGAACTGGGATGTACTGGGATGTAATGGGACGGAACTGGGATGTATTGGGAGGCACTGGGAAAGAAGTGGTAGTGAACCGGGAGGGAATTGGGATGTACGGGGATGAACTGGTAGGGAACTGGGATGTACTGGCATGGAACGGGGATGTATTGGGATGTACAGGAACGGAACTGGAATGTACTGCGATGTACTGGGATGTATGGGAGCAAACTGGGATTTACTGGGATGTACTGGGAGGCACTGGGAGGGAAGTGGGTGTCAACTGGGACATTCCAGTTTCCTCCCAGTACATCCCAGTTCCCTACCAGTGCAGCCCAGTACATCCCAGATCCCTCCCAGTACATCCCAGATCCCTCCCAGTCTGTCCCAGTACATCCCAGGTCCCTCACAGTACATCCCAGTTCACACACAGTTCACACACAGTTCACTCCCAGTTCCATTCCAGTACAGCCCAGTACATGCCACTTTCCTCCAAGTAAATCCCAGTTCTCTCCCACTACATCCAAGTTCCCTCCCACTTCCCGATAAGTACATCCCAGTACTTCACAGTTCACTCCCAGTACATCCCAGTTCCCCCTCGGTACATAACAATTCCCTCCCAATACACCCCGGTACATCCCAGTTCCCACCCAGTACATCCTACTACATACCAGTTCCCTCCCAGTTCACTCCCAGTACATCCCAGTACTTCACAGTTCCCTCTAAGTACATCCCAGTATGTCCCAGTTCCCCTCAGTACATAACACTTCTCTCCCAGTACATACCAGTACATCCCAGTGTCCTCACAGTACGTCCCAGTTCCCTCACAGTACATCCCAGTTCCCTCCCTGTTCCTTCCCAGTACATAATAGTTACCTCCCAGTACATCCCAGTAGATCCTGGTACATCCCAAATCCCTGCTAGTTCCACCCGGTACAACCGAGTACAAGCCTGTACATCCTAGTTCCTCCACAGTACATCCCAGGGCATCCCCGCACATTGTAGTGCCTCCCAGTACATCCCAGTTCCCTCCCAGTACTGGGAGGGACCTGGGATGTACTGGGAGGGACATGGGATGTACTGGTAGGGAACTGGGATGTACTGGGAGGCACTGGGAAAGAAGTGGTAGTGAACCGGGAGGGAATTGGGATGTACGGGGATGAACTGGTAGGAAACTGGGATGTACTGGCATGGAACAGGGATGTATTGGGATGTACAGGCACGGAACTGGAATGTACTGCGATGTACTGGGATGTACTGGGAGCAAACTGGGATTTACTGGGATGTACTGGGAGGAAACTGGGATATACTGGGAGGCACTGGGAGGGAAGTGGGTGTCAACTGGGACATTCCAGTTTCCTCCCAGTACATCCCAGTTCCCTACCAGTGCAGCCCAGTACATCCCAGATCCCTCCCAGTACATCCCAGATCCCTCCCAGTCTGTCCCAGTACATCCCAGTTCCCTCACAGTACATCCCAGTTCACACACAGTTCACACACAGTTCACTCCCAGTTCCATTCCAGTACAGCCCAGTACATGCCACTTTCCTCCAAGTAAATCCCAGTTCTCTCCCACTACATCCAAGTTCCCTCCCACTTCCCGATAAGTACATCCCAGTACTTCACAGTTCACTCCCAGTAGATCCCAGTTCCCCCTCGGTACATAACAGTTCCCTCCCAGTACACCCCAGTACATCCCAGTTCCCTCCCAGTACCTCCCAGTTCCCTCTAAGTACATCCCAGTACTTCACAGTTCCCTCCCAGTTCACTCCCAGTTCCCTCCCAGTACATCCCAGTTCCCTCTAAGTACATCCCAATACTTCATAGTTCCCTCCCAGCACGTCCCAGTACGTCCCAGTTCCCCTCAGTACATAACACTTCCCTCCCAATACATACCAGTACATCCCGGTGTCCTCACGGTACGTCCCAGGTCCCTCCCAGTACATCCCAGTTCCCTCCCAGTACTGGGAGGGACCTGGGATGTACTGGGAGGGAACTGGGACGTACTGGGAGGGAACTGGGATGTACTGGGATGTAATGGGACGGAACTGGGATGTATTGGGAGGCACTGGGAAAGAAGTGGTAGTGAACCGGGAGGGAATTGGGATGTACGGGGATGAACTGGTAGGAAACTGGGATGTACTGGCATGGAACGGGGATGTATTGGGATGTACAGGAACAGAACTGGAATGTACAGCGATGTATTGGCATGTACTGGCAGCGAGCTGGGATTTACTGGGATGTACTGGGAGGAAACTGGGATATACTGGGAGGAAACTGGGATATACTGGGAGGCATTGGGAGGGAAGTGGGTGTCAACTGGGACATTCCAGTTTCCTCCCAGTACATCCCAGTTCCCTACCAGTGCAGCCCAGTACATCCCAGTTCCCTCCCAGTCCGTCCCAATCCCCTCCCAGTACATCCCAGTTCCCTGCCAGTATGTCCCAGTACATCCCAGTTCCCTCCCAGTACATACCAGTTCCCTCCCAGTACATCCCAGTTCCCTACCAGTTCCCTCCCACTACATCCCAGTACATCCCAGTTCCCTCCCATTACATACCAGTTCCCTCCCAGTACATCCCAGTACATCCTGGTACATCCCAGTTCCCACCCAGTACATCCTACTACATACCAGTTCCCTCCCAGTTCACTCCCAGTACATCCCAGTACTTCACAGTTCCCTCCCAGTACATCCCAGTACGTCCCAGTTCCCCTCAGTACATAACACTTCCCTCCCAGTACATACCAGTACATCCCAGTGTCCTCACGGTACGTCCCAGTTCCCTCCCAGTACATCCCAGTTCCCTCCCAGTTCACTCCCAGTACATAACAGTTACCTCCCAGTACATCCTAGTAGATCCTAGGACATTTCAAATCCCTGCCAGTTCCACCCGGTACAACCCAGTACAAGCCTGTACATCCTAGTTCCTCCACGGTACATCCCAGGGCATCCCCGCACATTGTAGTGCCTCCCAGTACATCCCAGTTCCCTCCCAGTACTGGGAGGGAACTGGGATGTACTGGGAGGGAACTGGGATGTACTGGGATGTAATGGGACGGAACTGGGATGTATTGGGAGGCACTGGGAAAGAAGTGGTAGTGAACCGGGAGGGAATTGGGATGTACGGGGATGAACTGGTAGGAAACTGGGATGTACTGGCATGGAACGGGGATGTATTGGGATGTACAGGAACAGAACTGGAATGTACAGCGATGTATTGGCATGTACTGGCAGCGAGCTGGGATTTACTGGGATGTACTGGGAGGAAACTGGGATATACTGGGAGGAAACTGGGATATACTGGGAGGCATTGGGAGGGAAGTGGGTGTCAACTGGGACATTCCAGTTTCCTCCCAGTACATCTCAGTTCCCTACCAGTGCAGCCCAGTACATCCCAGTTCCCTCCCAGTCCGTCCCAATCCCCTCCCAGTACATCCCAGTTCCCTGCCAGTACGTCCCAGTACATCCCAGTTCCCTCCCAGTACATACCAGTTCCCTCCCAGTACATCCCAGTTCCCTCCCGGTACATCCCAGTTCCCACCCAGTACATCCTACTACATACCAGTTCCCTCCCAGTTCACTCCCAGTACATCCCAGTACTTCACAGTTCCCTCCCAGTACATCCCAGTACGTCCCAGTTCCCCTCAGTACATAACACTTCCCTCCCAGTACATAACAGTACATCCCAGTTCCCTCCCAGTACATCCCAGTTCCCTCCCAGTACTGCGAGGGAACTGGGACGTACTGTGAGGACACTGGGATGTACTGGGATGTAATGGGACGGAACTGGGATGTATTGGGAGGCACTGGGAAAGAAGTGGTAGTGAACCGGGAGGGAATCGGGATGTACGGGGATGAACTGGTAGGAAACTGGCATGTACTGGCATGGAACGGGGATGTATTGGGATGGACAGGAACGGAACTGGAATGTACGGCGATGTATTGGGATGTACTGGGAGCGAACTGGGATTTATTGGGATGTACTGGGAGGAAACTGGGATATACTGGGAGGAAACTGGGATATACTGGGAGGAAACTGGGAGGGAAGTGGGTGTCAACTGGGACATTCCAGTTTCCTCCCAGTACATCCCAGTTCCCTACCAGTGCAGCCCAGTACATCCCAGATCCCTCCCAGTCCCTCCCAGTACATCCCAGTACATCCCAGTTCCCTCCCAGTACATCCCAGTTCCCTCCCAGTTCACACACAGTTCACTCCCAGTTCCATTCCAGTATATCCCAGTACATGCCAGTTGCCTCCCAGTTTCCTCTAAGTACATCCCAGTACTTTAAAGTTCCCTCCCAGTACATCCCAGTTCCCTCACAGTACATCCCAGTACTTCACAGTTCACTCCCACTACATCCCAGTACGTCCCAGTTCCCCCTTGGTACATAACACTTCCCTCCCAATACATCCAAGTTCCCTCCCAGTACATCCCAATCCCCTCCCAGTACATCCCAGTTCCCTGCCAGTATGTCCCAGTACATCCCAGTTCCCTCCCACTACATCCCAGTTCCCTCCCAGTTCCCTCCCACTACATCCCAGTTCCCTCCCAGTACATACCAGTTCCCTCCCAGTACATCCCAGTACATCCTGGTACATCCCAGTTCCCACCCAGTACATCCTACTACATACCAGTTCCCTCCCAGTTCACTCCCAGTACATCCCAGTACTTCACAGTTCCATCCCAGTACATCCCAGTACGCACCAGTTCCCCTCAGTACATAACACTTCCCTCCCAGTACATAACAGTACATCCCAGTGTCCTCACAGTACGTCCCAGTTCCCTCACAGTACATCCCAGTTCCCTACCAGTACGTCCCAGTTCCCTCCCAGTACATAACAGTTACCTCCCAGTACATCCCAGTAGATCCTGGTACATCCCAAATCCCTGCTAGTTCCACCCGGTACAACCCAGTACAAGCCTGTACATCCTAGTTCCTCCACAGTACATCCCAGGGCATCCCCGCACATTGTAGTGCCTCCCAGTACATCCCAGTTCCCTCCCAGTACTGGGAGGGACCTGGGATGTACTGGGAGGGAACTGGGACGTACTGGGAGGGAACTGGGATGTACTGGGATGTAATGGGACGGAACTGGGATGTATTGGAAGGCACTGGGAAAGAAGTGGTAGTGAACCGGGAGGGAATTGGGATGTACGGGGATGAACTGGTAGGAAACTGGGATGTACTGGCATGGAACGGGGATGTATTGGGATGTACAGGAACGGAACTGGAATGTACTGCGATGTACTGGGATGTACTGGGAGCGAACTGGGATTTACTGGGATGTACTGGGAGGAAACTGGGATATACTGGGAGGAAACTGGGATATACTGGGAGGCATTGGGAGGGAAGTGGGTGTCAACTGGGACATTCCAGTTTCCTCCCAGTACATCCCAGTTCCCTACCAGTGCAGCCCAGTACATCCCAGTTCCCTCCAGTCCGTCCCAATCCCCTCCCAGTACATCCCAGTTCCCTGCCAGTATGTCCCAGTACATCCCAGTTCCCTCCCAGTACATACCAGTTCCCTCCCACTACATCCCAGTACATCCTGGTACATCCCAGTTCCCACCCAGTACATCCTACTACATACCAGTTCCCTCCCAGTTCACTCCCAGTACATCCCAGTACTTCACAGTTCCCTCCCAGTACATCCCAGTACGTCCCAGTTCCCCTCAGTACATAACACTTCCCTCCCAGTACATACCAGTACATCCCAGTGTCCACACGGTACGTCCCAGTTCCCTCCCAGTACATCCCAGTTCCCTACCAGTACATCCCAGTTCCCTACCAGTGCAGCCCAGTACATCCCAGATCCCTCCCAGTACATCCCAGATCCCTCCCAGTCTGTCCCAGTACATCCCAGTTCCCTCACAGTACATCCCAGTTCACACACAGTTCACACACAGTTCACTCCCAGTTCCATTCCAGTACAGCCCAGTACATGCCACTTTCCTCCAAGTAAATCCCAGTTCTCTCCCACTACATCCAAGTTCCCTCCCACTTCCCGATAAGTACATCCCAGTACTTCACAGTTCACTCCCAGTAGATCCCAGTTCCCCCTCAGTACATAACAGTTCTCTCCCAGTACACCCCAGTACATCCCAGTTCCCTCCCAGTATGTCCCACTACATCCCAGTTCCCTCCCAGTACCTCCCAGTTCCCTCTAAGTACATCCCAGTACATCCCAGTTCCCTCCCACTACATCCCAGTTCCCTCTAAGTACATCCCAGTACTTCACAGTTCCCTCCCAGTTCACTCCCAGTTCCCTCCCAGTACATCCCAGTTCCCTCTAAGTACATCCCAATACTTCATAGTTCCCTCCCAGCACGTCCCAGTACGTCCCAGTTCCCCTCAGTACATAACACTTCCCTCCCAATACATACCAGTACATCCCAGTGTCCTCACGGTACGTCCCAGTTCCCTCCCAGTACATCCCAGTTCCCTCCCAGTACTGGGAGGGACCTGGGATGTACTGGGAGGGACCTGGGACGTACTGGGAGGGAACTGGGATGTACTGGGATGTAATGGGACGGAACTGGGATGTATTGGGAGGCACTGGGAAAGAAGTGGTAGTGAACCGGGAGGGAATTGGGATGTACGGGGATGAACTGGTAGGAAACTGGGATGTACTGGCATGGAACGGGGATGTATTGGGATGTACAGGAACAGAACTGGAATGTACGGCGATGTATTGGGATGTACTGGCAGCGAGCTGGGATTTACTGGGATGTACTGGGAGGAAACTGGGATATACTGGGAGGAAACTGGGATATACTGGGAGGAAACGGGATATACTGGGAGGCATTGGGAGGGAAGTGGGTGTCAACTGGGACATTCCAGTTTCCTCCCAGTACATCCCAGTTCCCTACCAGTGCAGCCCAGTACATCCCAGTTCCCTCCCAGTCCGTCCCAATCCCCTCCCAGTACATCCCAGTTCCCTGCCAGTATGTCCCAGTACATCCCAGTTCCCTCCCAGTACATCCCAGTTCCCTCCCAGTACATCCCAGTTCCCTCCCAGTTCCCTCCCACTACATCCCAGTACATCCCAGTTCCCTCCCATCACATACCAGTTCCCTCCCAGTACATCCCAGTACATCCTGGTACATCCCAGTTCCCACCCAGTACATCCTACTACATACCAGTTCCCTCCCAGTTCACTCCCAGTACATCCCAGTACTTCACAGTTCCCTCCCAGTACATCCCAGTACGTCCCAGTTCCCCTCAGTACATAACACTTCCCTCCCAGTACATACCAGTACATCCCAGTGTCCTCACGGTACGTCCCAGTTCCCTCCCAGTACATCCCAGTTCCCTCCCAGTTCACTCCCAGTACATAACAGTTACCTCCCAGTACATCCTAGTAGATCCTAGGACATTTCAAATCCCTGCCAGTTCCACCCGGTACAACCCAGTACAAGCCTGTACATCCTAGTTCCTCCACGGTACATCCCAGGGCATCCCCGCACATTGTAGTGCCTCCCAGTACATCCCAGTTCCCTCCCAGTACTGGGAGGGACCTGGGATGTACTGGGAGGGACCTGGGACGTACTGGGAGGGAACTGGGATGTACTGGGATGTAATGGGACGGAACTGGGATGTATTGGGAGGCACTGGGAAAGAAGTGGTAGTGAACCGGGAGGGAATTGGGATGTACGGGGATGAACTGGTAGGAAACTGGGATGTACTGGCATGGAACGGGGATGTATTGGGATGTACAGGAACAGAACTGGAATGTACAGCGATGTATTGGCATGTACTGGCAGCGAGCTGGGATTTACTGGGATGTACTGGGAGGAAACTGGGATATACTGGGAGGAAACTGGGATATACTGGGAGGCATTGGGAGGGAAGTGGGTGTCAACTGGGACATTCCAGTTTCCTCCCAGTACATCCCAGTTCCCTACCAGTGCAGCCCAGTACATCCCAGTTCCCTCCCAGTCCATCCCAATCCCCTCCCAGTACATCCCAGTTCCCTGCCAGTATGTCCCAGTACATCCCAGTTCCCTCCCAGTACATACCAGTTCCCTCCCAGTACATCCCAGTTTCCTCCCAGTTCCCTCCCACTACATCCCAGTACATCCCAGTTCCCTCCCAGTACATACCAGTTCCCTCCCAGTACATCCCAGTTCCCTCCCAGTACATCCCAGTTCCCACCCAGTACATCCTACTACATACCAGTTCCCTCCCAGTTCACTCCCAGTACATCCCAGTACTTCACAGTTCCCTCCCAGTACATCCCAGTACGTCCCAGTTCCCCTCAGTACATAACACTTCCCTCCCAGTACATAACAGTACATCCCAGTGTCCTCACAGTACATCCCAGTTCCCTCACAGTACTGGGAGGGAACTGGGATGTACTGGGAGGGAACTGGGATGTACTGGGATGTAATGGGACGGAACTGGGATGTATTGGGAGGCACTGGGAAAGAAGTGGTAGTGAACCGGGAGGGAATCGGGATGTACGGGGATGAACTGGTAGGAAACTGGGATGTACTGGCATGGAACGGGGATGTACTGGGATGGACAGGAACGGAACTGGAATGTACGGCGATGTATTGGGATGTACTGGGAGGAAACTGGGATATACTGGGAGGAAACTGGGATATACTGGGAGGAAACTGGGAGGGAAGTGGGTGTCAACTGGGACATTCCAGTTTCCTCCCAGTACATCCCAGTTCCCTACCAGTGCAGCCCAGTACATCCCAGATCCCTCCCAGTCCCTCCCAGTACATCCCAGTACATACCAGTTCCCTCACAGTACATCCCAGTTCCCTCCCAGTTCACACACAGTTCACTCCCAGTTCCATTCCAGTATATCCCAGTACATGCCAGTTGCCTCCCAGTTTCCTCTAAGTACATCCCAGTACTTTAAAGTTCCCTCCCAGTACATCCCAGTTCCCTCACAGTACATCCCAGTACTTCACAGTTCACTCCCACTACATCCCAGTACGTCCCAGTTCCCCCTTGGTACATAACACTTCCCTCCCAATACATCCAAGTTCCCTCCCAGTACATCCCAATCCCCTCCCAGTACATCCCAGTTCCCTGCCAGTATGTCCCAGTACATCCCAGTTCCCTCCCAGTACATACCAGTTCCCTCCCACTACATCCCAGTTCCCTCCCAGTTCCCTCCCACTACATCCCAGTTCCCTCCCAGTACATACCAGTTCCCTCCCAGTACATCCCAGTACATCCTGGTACATCCCAGTTCCCACCCAGTACATCCTACTACATACCAGTTCCCTCCCAGTTCACTCCCAGTACATCCCAGTACTTCACAGTTCCATCCCAGTACATCCCAGTACGCACCAGTTCCCCTCAGTACATAACACTTCCCTCCCAGTACATAACAGTACATCCCAGTGTCCTCACAGTACGTCCCAGTTCCCTCACAGTACATCCCAGTTCCCTACCAGTACGTCCCAGTTCCCTCCCAGTTCACGCCCAGTACATAACAGTTACCTCCCAGTACATCCCAGTAGATCCTGGTACATCCCAAATCCCTGCTAGTTCCACCCGGTACAACCCAGTACAAGCCTGTACATCCTAGTTCCTCCACAGTACATCCCAGGGCATCCCCGCACATTGTAGTGCCTCCCAGTACATCCCAGTTCCCTCCCAGTACTGGGAGGGAACTGGGACGTACTGGGAGGGCACTGGGATGTACTGGGATGTAATGGGACGGAACTGGGATGTATTGGGAGGCACTGGGAAAGAAGTGGTAGTGAACCGGGAGGGAATTGGGATGTACGGGGATGAACTGGTAGGAAACTGGGATGTACTGGCATGGAACGGGGATGTATTGGGATGTACATGAACGGAACCGGAATGTACTGCGATGTACTGGGATGTACTGGGAGCGAACTGGGATTTACTGGGATGTACTGGGAGGAAACTGGGATATACTGGGAGGAAACTGGGATATACTGGGAGGCATTGGGAGGGAAGTGGGTGTCAACTGGGACATTCCAGTTTCCTCCCAGTACATCCCAGTTCCCTACCAGTGCAGCCCAGTACATCCCAGTTCCCTCCCAGTCCGTCCCAATCCCCTCCCAGTACATCCCAGTTCCCTGCCAGTATGTCCCAGTACATCCCAGTTCCCTCCCAGTACATACCAGTTCCCTCCCAGTACATCCCAGTACATCCTGGTACATCCCAGTTCCCACCCAGTACATCCTACTACATACCAGTTCCCTCCCAGTTCACTCCCAGTACATCCCAGTACTTCACAGTTCCCTCCCAGTACATCCCAGTACGTCCCAGTTCCCCTCAGTACATAACACTTCCCTCCCAGTACATACCAGTACATCCCAGTGTCCTCACGGTACGTCCCAGTTCCCTCCCAGTACATCCCAGTTCCCTCCCAGTACATCCCAGTTCCCTCCCTGTTCCTTCCCAGTACATAACAGTTACCTCCCAGTACATCCCAGTACATCCCAGTAGATCCTGGTACATCCCAAATCCCTGCCAGTTCCACCCGGTACAACCCAGTACAAGCCTGTACATCCTAGTTCCTCCAGAGTACATCCCAGGGCATCCCCGCACATTGTAGTGCCTCCCAGTACATCCCAGTTCCCTCCCAGTATGTCCCACTACATCCCAGTTCCCTCCCAGTCCATCCCAGTTCCCTCCCACTAAATCCCAATTCCCAACACTTTCCACCCAGTACATCCCAGTTCCGTCCCAGTACATCCCAGTTCCCTCTAAGTACATCCCAGTACATCCCAGTTCCCTCCCAGTATATCCCAGTTCCCTCTAAGTACATCCCAGTACTTCACAGTTCCCTCCCAGTTCCCTCCCAGTACATCCCAGTTCCCTCTAAGTACATCCCAATACTTCATAGTTCCCTCCCAGCACGTCCCAGTACGTCCCAGTTCCCCTCAGTACATAACACTTCCCTCCCAGTACATACCAGTACATCCCAGTGTCGTCACAGTACATCCCAGTTCCCTCCCAGTACATCCCAGTTCTCTCCCAGTTCACTCCCAGTACACAACAGTTACCTCCCAGTACATCCCAGTACATCCTAGTAGATCCTAGGACATTTCAAATCCCTGCCAGTTCCACCCGGTACAACCCAGTACAAGCCTGTACATCCTAGTTCCTCCACAGTACATCCCAGGGCATCCCCGCACATTGTAGTGCCTCCCAGAACATCCCAGTTCCCTCCCAGTACTGGGAGGGACCTGGGACGTACTGGGAGGGAACTGGGACGTACTGGGAGGGAACTGGGATGTACTGGGATGTAATGGGACGGAACTGGGATGTATTGGGAGGCACTGGGAAAGAAGTGGTAGTGAACCGGGAGGGAATTGGGATGTACGGGGATGAACTGGTAGGAAACTGGGATGTACTGGCATGGAACGGGGATGTATTGGGATGTACAGGAACGGAACTGGAATGTACGGCGATGTATTGGGATGTACTGGGAGCGAACTGGGATTTACTGGGATGTACTGGGAGGAAACTGGGATATACTGGGAGGAAACTGGGATATACTGGGAGGCATTGGGAGGGAAGTGGGTGTCAACTGGGACATTCCAGTGTCCTCCCAGTACATCCCAGTTCCCTACCAGTGCAGCCCAGTACATCCCAGTTCCCTCCCAGTCCGTCCCAATCCCCTCCCAGTACATCCCAGTTCCCTCCCAGTACATCCCAGTTCCCTCCCACTACATCCCAGTACATCCCAGTTCCCTCCCTGTACATACCAGTTCCCTCCCAGTACATCCCAGTTCCCACCCAGTACATCCTACTACATACCAGTTCCCTCCCAGTTCACTCCCAGTACATCCCAGTACTTCACAGTTCCCTCCCAGTACATCCCAGTACGTCCCAGTTCCCCTCAATACATAACACTTCCCTCCCAGTACATACCAGTACATCCCAGTGTCCTCACGGTACGTCCCAGTTCCCTCCCAGTACATCCCAGTTCCCTCCCAGTACATCCCAGTTCCCTCCCTGTTCCTTCCCAGTACATAACAGTTACCTCCCAGTACATCCCAGTAGATCCTGGTACATCCCAAATCCCTGCTAGTTCCACCCGGTACAACCGAGTACAAGCCTGTACATCCTAGTTCCTCCACAGTACATCCCAGGGCATCCCCGCACATTGTAGTGCCTCCCAGTACATCCCAGTTCCCTCCCAGTACTGGGAGGGACCTGGGATGTACTGGGAGGGAACTGGGACGTACTGGGAGGGAACTGGGATGTACTGGGATGTAATGGGACGGAACTGGGATGTATTGGGAGGCACTGGGAAAGAAGTGGTAGTGAACCGGGAGGGAATTGGGATGTACGGGGATGAACTGGTAGGGAACTGGGATGTACTGGCATGGAACGGGGATGTATTGGGATGTACAGGCACGGAACTGGAATGTACTGCGATGTACTGGGATGTACTGGGAGCAAACTGGGATTTACTGGGATGTACTGGGAGGAAACTGGGATATACTGGGAGGCATTGGGAGGGAAGTGGGTGTCAACTGGGACATTCCAGTTTCCTCCCAGTACATCCCAGTTCCCTACCAGTGCAGCCCAGTACATCCCAGATCCCTCCCAGTACATCCCAGATCCCTCCCAGTCTGTCCCAGTACATCCCAGTTCCCTCACAGTACATCCCAGTTCACACACAGTTCACACACAGTTCACTCCCAGTTCCATTCCAGTACAGCCCAGTACATGCCACTTTCCTCCAAGTAAATCCCAGTTCTCTCCCACTACATCCAAGTTCCCTCCCACTTCCCGATAAGTACATCCCAGTACTTCACAGTTCACTCCCAGTACATCCCAGTTCCCCCTCGGTACATAACAATTCCCTCCCAGTACACCCCGGTACATCCCAGTTCCCACCCAGTACATCCTACTACATCCCAGTTCCCTCCCAGTACCTCCCAGTTCCCTCTAAGTACATCCCAGTACATCCCAGTTCCCTCCCAGTACATCCCAGTTCCCTCTAAGTACATCCCAGTACTTCACAGTTCCCTCCCAGTTCACTCCCAGTTCCCTCTAAGTACATCCCAATACTTCATAGTTCCCTCCCAGCACGTCCCAGTACGTCCCAGTTCCCCTCAGTACATAACACTTCCCTCCCAGTACATACCAGTACATCCCAGTGTCCTCACAGTACATCCCAGTTCCCTCCCAGTACATCCCAGTTCCCTCCCAGTACACAACAGTTCCCTCCCAGTACATCCCAGTACATCCTAGTAGATCCTAGGACATTTCAAATCCCTGCCAGTTCCACCCGGTACAACCCAGTACAAGCCTGTACATCCTAGTTCCTCCACGGTACATCCCAGGGCATCCCCGCACATTTTAGTGCCTCCCAGTACGTCCCAGGTCCCTCCCAGTACTGGGAGGGAACTGGGACGTACTGGGAGGGAACTGGGACGTACTGGGAGGGAACTGGGATGTACTGGGATGTAAAGGGACGGAACTGGGATGTATTGGGAGGCACTGGGAAAGAAGTGGTAGTGAACCGGGAGGGAATTGGGATGTACGGGGATGAACTGGTAGGAAACTGGGATGTACTGGCATGGAACGGGGATGTATTGGGATGTACAGGAACGGAACTGGAATGTACAGCAATGTATTGGCATGTACTGGCAGCGAGCTGGGATTTACTGGGATGTACTGGGAGGAAACTGGGATATACTGGGAGGCACTGGGAGGGAAGTGGGTGTCAACTGGGACATTCCAGTTTCCTCCCAGTACATCCCAGTTCCCTACCAGTGCAGCCCAGTACATCCCAGATCCCTCCCAGTACATCCCAGATCCCTCCCAGTACATCCCAGTTCCCTCCCAGTCTGTCCCAGTACATCCCAGTTCACACACAGTTCACACACAGTTCACTCCCAGTTCCATTCCAGTACAGCCCAGTACATGCCACTTTCCTCCAAGTAAATCCCAGTTCTCTCCCACTACATCCAAGTTCCCTCCCACTTCCCGATAAGTACATCCCAGTACTTCACAGTTCACTCCCAGTACATCCCAGTTCCCCCTCGGTACATAACAATTCCCTCCCAGTACACCCCGGTACATCCCAGTTCCCACCCAGTACATCCTACTACATCCCAGTTCCCTCCCAGTACCTCCCAGTTCCCTCTAAGTACATCCCAGTACATCCCAGTTCCCTCCCAGTACATCCCAGTTCCCTCTAAGTACATCCCAGTACTTCACAGTTCCCTCCCAGTTCACTCCCAGTTCCCTCCCAGTACATCCCAGTCCCCTCTAAGTACATCCCAATACTTCATAGTTCCCTCCCAGCACGTCCCAGTACGTCCCAGTTCCCCTCAGTACATAACACTTCCCTCCCAGTACATACCAGTACATCCCAGTGTCCTCACAGTACATCCCAGTTCCCTCCCAGTACATCCCAGTTCCCTCCCAGTTCACTCCCAGTACACAACAGTTCCCTCCCAGTACATCCCAGTACATCCTAGTAGATCCTAGGACATTTCAAATCCCTGCCAGTTCCACCCGGTACAACGCAGTACAAGCCTGTACATCCTAGTTCCTCCACGGTACATCCCAGGGCATCCCCGCACATTTTAGTGCCTCCCAGTACGTCCCAGTTCCCTCCCAGTACTGGGAGGGAACTGGGACGTACTGGGAGGAACTGGGACGTACTCGGAGGGAACTGGGATGTACTGGGATGTAATGGGACGGAACTGGGATGTATTGGGAGGCACTGGGAAAGAAGTGGTAGTGAACCGGGAGGGAATTGGGATGTATGGGGATGAACTGGTAGGAAACTGGGATGTACTGGCATGGAACGGGGATGTATTGGGATGTACAGGAACGGAACTGGAATGTACAGCGATGTATTGGCATGTACTGGCAGCGAGCTGGGATTTACTGGGATGTACTGGGAGGAAACTGGGATATACTGGGAGGCACTGGGAGGGAAGTGGGTGTCAACTGGGACATTCCAGTTTCCTCCCAGTACATCCCAGTTCCCTACCAGTGCAGCCCAGTACATCCCAGTTCCCTCCCAGTCCGTCCCAATCCCCTCCCAGTACATCCCAGTTCCCTGCCAGTATGTCCCAGTACATCCCAGTTCCCTCCCAGTACATCCCAGTTCCATCCCACTACATCCCAATTCCCTCCCACTACATACCAGTTCCCTCCCAGTTCACTCCCAGCACATCCCCGTACTTCACAGTTCCATCCCAGTACATCCCAGTACGCACCAGTTCCCCTCAGTACATAACACTTCCCTCCCAGTACATAACAGTACATCCCAGTGTCCTCACAGTACGTCCCAGTTCCCTCCCAGTTCCCTCCCACTACATCCCAGTACATCCCAGTTCCCTCCCAGTACATCCCAGTTCCCTCGAAGTACATCCCAGTTCCCTCCCACTACATCCCAGTACATCCCAGTTCCCTCCCAGTTCACTCCCAGTACATCCCAGTACTTCACAGTTCCCTCCCAGTACATCCCAGTACGTCCCAGTTCCCCTCAGTACATAACACTTCCCTCCCAGTACATACCAGTACATCCCAGTTTCCTCACAGTACGTCCCAGTTCCCTCCCAGTACATCCCAGTTCCCTACCAGTACATCCCAGTTCCCTACCAGTGCAGCCCAGTACATCCCAGATCCCTCCCAGTACATCCCAGATCCCTCCCAGTCTGTCCCAGTACATCCCAGTTCCCTCACAGTACATCCCAGTTCACACACAGTTCACACACAGTTCACTCCCAGTTCCATTCCAGTACAGCCCAGTACATGCCACCTTCCTCCAAGTAAATCCCAGTTCTCTCCCACTACATCCAAGTTCCCTCCCACTTCCCGATAAGTACATCCCAGTACTTCACAGTTCACTCCCAGTACATCCCAGTTCCCCCTTCGGTACATAACAGTTCCCTCCCAGTACACCCCAGTACATCCCAGTTCCCTCCCAGTATGTCCCACTACATCCCAGTTCCCTCCCAGTACATCCCAGTTCCCTCCCACTAAATCCCAATTCCCAACACTTTCCACCCAGTACATCCCAGTTCCCTCCCAGTACCTCCCAGTTCCCTCTAAGTACATCCCAGTACATCCCAGTTCCCTCCCAGTACATCCCAGTTCCCTCTAAGTACATCCCTGTACTTCACAGTTCCCTCCCAGTTCACTGCCAGTTCCCTCCCAGTACATCCCAGTTCCCTCTAAGTACATCCCAATACTTCATAGTTCCCTCCCAGCACGTCCCAGTACGTCCCAGTTCCCCTCAGTACATAACACTTCCCTCCCAGTACATACCAGTACATCCCAGTGTCCTCACAGTACATCCCAGTTCCCTCCCAGTACATCCCAGTTCCCTCCCAGTTCACTCCCAGTACACAACAGTTACCTCCCAGTACATCCCAGTACATCCTAGTAGATCCTAGGACATTTCAAATCCCTGCCAGTTCCACCCGGTACAACCCAGTACAAGCCTGTACATCCTAGTTCCTCCACAGTACATCCCAGGGCATCCCCGCACATTGTAGTGCCTCCCAGAACATCCCAGTTCCCTCCCAGTACTGGGAGGGACCTGGGACGTACTGGGAGGGACCTGGGACGTACTGGGAGGGAACTGGGATGTACTGGGATGTAATGGGACGGAACTGGGATGTATTGGGAGGCACTGGGAAAGAAGTGGTAGTGAACCGGGAGGGAATTGGGATGTACGGGGATGAACTGGTAGGAAACTGGGATGTACTGGCATGGAACGGGGATGTATTGGGATGTACAGGAACGGAACTGGAATGTACGGCGATGTATTGGGATGTACTGGGAGCGAACTGGGATTTACTGGGATGTACTGGGAGGAAACTGGGATATACTGGGAGGAAACTGGGATATACTGGGAGGCATTGGGAGGGAAGTGGGTGCCAACTGGGACATTCCAGTTTCCTCCCAGTACATCCCAGTTCCCTACCAGTGCAGCCCAGTACATCCCAGTTCCCTCCCAGTCCGTCCCAATCCCCTCCCAGTACATCCCAGTTCCCTGCCAGTATGTCCCAGTACATCCCAGTTCCCTCCCAGTACATCCCAGTTCCCTCCCAGTACATCCCAGTTCCCTCCCAGTTCCCTCCCACTACATCCCAGTACATCCCAGTTCCCTCCCAGTACATACCAGTTCCCTCCCAGTACATCCTGGTACATCCCACTACATACCAGTTCCCTCCCAGTTCCCTCCCAGTACATCCCAGTACTTCACAGTTCCCTCCCAGTACATCCCAGTACGTCCCAGTTCCCCTCAGTACATAACACTTCCCTCCCAGTACATAACAGTACATCCCAGTGTCCTCACAGTACGTCCCAGTTCCCTCCCAGTACATCCCAGTTCCCTCCCAGTTCACTCCCAGTACATAACAGTTACCTCCCAGTACATCCTAGTAGATCCTGGTACATCCCAAATCCCTGCCAGTTCCACCCGGTACAACCCCGTACAAGCCTGTACATCCTAGTTCCTCCACAGTACATCCCAGGGCATCCCCGCACATTGTAGCGCCTCCCAGTACATCCCAGTTCCCTCCCAGTACAGGGAGGGACCTAGGATTAAGGGGGAGGGACCTGGGATGTACTGGGAGGGACCTGGGATGTACTGGGATGTAATGGGACGGAACTGGGATGTATTGGGAGGCACTGGGAAAGAAGTGGTAGTGAACCGGGAGGGAATTGGGATGTACGGGGATGAACTGGTAGGAAACTGGGATGTACTGGCATGGAACGGGGATGTATTGGGATGTACAGGAACAGAACTGGAATGTACTGCGATGTACTGGGAGCAAACTGGGATTTACTGGGATGTACTGGGAGGAAACTGGGATGTAATGGGACGGAACTGGGAAAGAAGTGGTAGTGAACCGGGAGGGAATTGGGATGTACGGGGATGAACTGGTAGGGAACTGGGATGTAATGGCATGGAACGGGGATGTATTGGGATGTACAGGCACGGAACTGGAATGTACTGCGATGTACTGGGATGTACTGGGAGCAAACTGGGATTTACTGGGATGTACTGGGAGGAAACTGGGATATACTGGGAGGCACTGGGAGGGAAGTGGGTGTCAACTGGGACATTCCAGTTTCCTCCCAGTAGATCCCAGTTCCCAACCAGTGCAGCCCAGTACATCCCAGATCCCTCCCAGTACATCCCAGTTCCCTCCCAGTCCGTCCCAGTACATCCCAGTACATCCCAGTTCCCTCACAGTACATCCCAGTTCCCTCACAGTTCACACACAGTTCACTCCCAGTTCCATTCCAGTACATCCCAGTACATGCCACTTTCCTCCAAGTAAATCCCAGTTCCCTCCCACTACATCCAAGTTCCCTCCCACTTCCCTCTAAGTACATCCCAGTACTTCACAGTTCACTCCCAGTACATCCCAGTTCGCCCTCGGTACATAACAGTTCCCTCCCAGTACACCCCACTACATCCCAGTTCCCTCCCAGTCCATCCCAGTTCCCTCCCAGTAAATCCCAATTCCCAACACTTTCCACCCAGTACATCCCAGTTCCCTCCCAGTACATCCCAGTTCCCTCCCAGTACATCCCAGTACTTCACAGTTCCCTCCCAGTTCACTCCCAGTTCCCTCCCAGTACATCCCAGTTCCCTCCCAGTACATCCCAGTTCCCTCCCAGTACATCCCAGTTCCCTCCCTGTTCACTCCCAGTACATAACAGTTACCTCCCAGTACATCCCAGTAGATCCTGGTACATCCCAAATCCCTGCCAGTTCTACCCGGTACAACCGAGTACAAGCCTGTACATCCTAGTTCCTCCACAGTACATCCCAGGGCATCCCCGCACATTGTAGTGCCTCCCAGTACATCCCAGGTCCCTCCCAGTACTGGGAGGGAACTGGGATGTACTGGGAGGGAACTGGGACGTACTGGGAGGGAACTGGGATGTAATGGGATGTAATGGGACGGAACTGGGATGTATTGGGAGGCACTGGGAAAGAAGTGGTAGTGAACCGGGAGGGAATTGGGATGTACGGGGATGAACTGGCAGGAAACTGGGATGTACTGGCATGGAACGGGGATGTATTGGGATGTACAGGAACAGAACTGGAATGTACAGCGATGTATTGGCATGTACTGGCAGCGAGCTGGGATTTACTGGGATGTACTGGGAGGAAACTGGGATATACTGGGAGGCATTGGGAGGGAAGTGGGTGTCAACTGGGACATTCCAGTTTCCTCCCAGTACATCCCAGTTCCCTACCAGTGCAGCCCAGTACATCCCAGTTCCCTCCCAGTCCGTCCCAATCCCCTCCCAGTACATCCCAGTTCCCTGCCAGTATGTCCCAGTACATCCCAGTTCCCTCCCAGTACATCCCAGTTCCCTCCCAGTACATCCCAGTTCCCTCCCAGTACATCCCAGTTCCCTCCCAGTACATCCTGGTACATCCCAGTTCCCACCCAGTACATCCTACTACATACCAGTTCCCTCCCAGTTCACTCCCAGTACATCCCAGTACTTCACAGTTCCCTCCCAGAACATCCCAGTACGTCCCAGTTCCCCTCAGTACATAACACTTCCCTCCCAGTACGTAACAGTACATCCCAGTGTCCTCACAGTACGTCCCAGTTCCCTCACAGTACACCCCAGTTCCCTACCAGTACATCCCAGTTCCCTCCCTGTTCCTTCCCAGTACATAACAGTTACCTCCCAGTACATCCCAGTACATCCTGGTACATCCCAAATCCCTGCCAGTTCCACCCGGTACAACCCAGTACAAGCCTGTACATCCTAGTTCCTCCACAGTACATCCCAGGGCATCCCCGCACATTGTAGTGCCTTCCAGTACATCCCAGGTCCCTCCCAGTTCACTCCCAGTACACAACAGTTACCTCCCAGTACATCCCAGTAGATCCTGGTACATCCCAAATCCCTGCCAGTTCCACCCGGTACAACCCAGTACAAGCCTGTACATCCTAGTTCCTCCACGGTACATCCCAGGACATCCCCGCACATTGTAGTGCCTCCCAGTACATCCCAGTTCCCTCCCAGTACTGGGAGGGACCTGGGATGTACTGGGAGGGAACTGGGATGTACTGGGATGTAATGGGACGGAACTGGGATGTATTGGGAGGCACTGGGAAAGAAGTGGTAGTGAACCGGGAGGGAATTGGGATGTACGGGGATGAACTGGTAGGAAACTGGGATGTACTGGCATGGAACGGGGATGTATTGGGATGTACAGGAACGGAACTGGAATGTACTGCGATGTACTGGGATGTACTGGGAGCGAGCTGGGATTTACTGGGATGTACTGGGAGGAAACTGGGATATACTGGGAGGAAACTGGGATATACTGGGAGGCACTGGGAGGGAAGTGGGTGTCAACTGGGACATTCCCGTTTCCTCCCAGTACATCCCAGTTCCCTACCAGTGCAGCCCAGTACATCCCAGATCCCTCCCAGTACATCCCAGATCCCTCCCAGTCTGTCCCAGTACATCCCAGTACATCCCAGTTCCCTCACAGTTCACACACAGTTCACTCCCAGTTCCATTCCAGTACAGCCCAGTACATGCCACTTTCCTCCAAGTAAATCCCAGTACCCTCCCACTACATTCAAGTTCCCTCCCACTTCCCTCTAAGTACATCCCAGTACTTCACAGTTCACTCCCAGTACGTCCCAGTTCCCCCTCGGTACATAACAATTCCCTCCCAGTACACCCCAGTACATCCCAGTTCCCTCCCAGTATGTCCCACTACATCCCAGTTCCCTCCCAGTCCATCCCAGTTCCCTCCCAGTAAATCCCAATTCCCAACACTTTCCACCCAGTACATCCCAGTTCCCTCCCAGTACATCCCAGTTCCCTCTAAGTACATCCCAGTACTTCACAGTTCCCTCCCAGTTCACTCCCAGTACACAACAGTTACCTCCCAGTACATCCCAGTACATCCTAGTAGATACTAGGACATTTCAAATCCCTGCCAGTTCCACCTGGTACAACCGAGTACAAGCCTGTACATCCTAGTTCCTCCACAGTACATCCCTGTGCATCCCCGCACATTGTAGTGCCTTCCAGTACATCCCAGGTCCCTCCCAGTTCACTCCCAGTACACAACAGTTACCTCCCAGTACATCCCAGTACATCCCAGTAGATCCTGGTACATCCCAAATCCCTGCCAGTTCCACCCGGTACAACCCAGTACAAGCCTGTACATCCGAGTTCCTCCACGGTACATCCCAGGACATCCCCGCACATTGTAGTGCCTCCCAGTACATCCCAGCTCCCTCGCAGTACTGGGAGGGAACTGGGATGTACTGGGAGGGAACTGGGATGTACTGGGATGTAATGGGACGGAACTGGGATGTATTGGGAGGCATTGGGAAAGAAGTGGTAGTGAACCGGGAGGGAATTGGGATGTACGGGGATGTACTGGCATGGAACGGGGATGTATTGGGATGTACTGGGAGCGAACTGGGATTTACTGGGATGTACTGGGAGGAAACTGGGATGTACTGGGAGGAAACTGGGATGTACTGGGAGGAAACTGGGATGTACTGGGAGGAAACTGGGATGTACTGGGAGGAAACTGGGATGTACTGGGAGGAAACTGGGATTTACTGGGAGGAAACTGGGATTTACTGGGAGGAAACTGGGATTTACTGGGAGGAAACTGGGATTTACTGGGAGGAAACTGGGATTTACTGGGAGGAAACTGGGATTTACTGGGAGGAAACTGGGATTTACTGGGAGGAAACTGGGATTTACTGGGAGGAAACTGGGATTTACTGGGAGGAAACTGGGATTTACTGGGAGGAAACTGGGATTTACTGGGAGGAAACTGGGATTTACTGGGAGGAAACTGGGATTTACTGGGAGGAAACTGTGATTTACTGGGAGGAAACTGTGATTTACTGGGAGGAAACTGGGAGGGAAGTGGGTGTCAACTGGGACATTCCAGTGTCCTCCCAGTACATCCCAGTTCCCTACCAGTGCAGCCCAGTACATCCCAGATCCCTCCCAGTCCCTCCCAGTACCCTCACAGTACATCCCAGTTCCCTCCCAGTTCACACACAGTTCACTCCCAGTTCCATTCCACTACGTCCCACTACATCCCAGTTGCCTCCCAGTTTCCTCTAAGTACATCCCAGTACTTCAAAGTTCCCTCCCAGTACATCCCAGTTCCCTCACAGTACATCCCAGTACTTCACAGTTCACTCCCACTACATCCCAGTACGTCCCAGTTCCCCCTTGGTACATAACACTTCCCTCCCAATACATCCAAGTTCCCTCCCAGTACATCCCAATCCCCTCCCAGTACATCCCAGTTCCCTGCCAGTATGTCCCCAGTACATCCCAGTTCCCTCCCAGTACATCCCAGTTCCCTCCCAGTACATACCAGTACATCCTGGTACATCCCAGTTCCCACCCAGTACATCCTACTACATACCAGTTCCCTCCCAGTTGACTCCCAGTACATCCCAGTACTTCACAGTTCCCTCTCAGTACGTCCCAGTACATCCCTGTTCCCCTCAGTACATAACACTTCCCTCCCAGTACATAACAGTACATCCCAGTGTCCTCACAGTACGTCCCAGTTCCCTACCAGTACATCCCAGTTCCCTACCAGTACATCCCAGTTCCCTCCCTGTTCCTTCCCAGTACATAACAGTTACCTCCCAGTACATCCCAGTACATCCTGGTACATCCCAAATCCCTGCCAGTTCCACCCGGTACAACCCAGTACAAGCCTGTACATCCTAGTTCCTCCACAGTACATCCCAGGGCATCCCCGCACATTGTAGTGCCTCCCAGTACATCCCAGTTCCCTCCCAGTACTGGGAGGGAACTGGGATGTACTGGGAGGGACCTGGGATGTACTGGGAGGGACCTGGGATGTACTGGGAGGGACCTGGGATATACTGGGATGTAATGGGACGGAACTGGGATGTATTGGGAGGCACTGGGAAAGAAGTGGTAGTGAACCGGGAGGGAATTGGGATGTACGGGGATGAACTGGTAGGGAACTGGGATGTACTGGCATGGAACAGGGATGTATTGGGATGTACAGGCACGGAACTGGAATGTACTGCGATGTACTGGGATGTACTGGGAGCAAACTGGGATTAACTGGGATGTACTGGGAGGAGACTGGGATATACTGGGAGGCACTGGGAGGGAAGTGGGTGTCAACTGGGACATTCCAGATTCCTCCCAGTACATCCCAGTTCCCTACCAGTGCAGCCCAGTACATCCCAGATCCCTCCCAGTCTGTCCCAGTACATCCCAGTACATCCCAGTTCCCTCACAGTTCACACACAGTTCACTCCCAGTTCCATTCCAGTACAGCCCAGTACATGCCACTTTCCTCCAAGTAAATCCCAGTTCTCTCCCACTACATCCAAGTTCCCTCCCACTTCCCTCTAAGTACATCCCAGTACTTCACAGTTCACTCCCAGTACATCCCAGTTCCCCCTTGGTACATAACAGTCCCCTCCCAGTACACCCCAGTACATCCCAGTTCCCTCCCAGTATGTCCCACTACATCCCAGTTCCCTCCCAGTCCATCCCAGTTCCCTCCCAGTAAATCCCAATTCCCAACACTTTCCTCCCAGTACATCCCAGTTCCCTCCCAGTACATCCCAGTTCTTCACAGTTCCCTCCCAGCACATCCCAGTACGTCCCAGTTACCCTCAGTACATAACACTTCCCTCCCAGTACATACCAGTACATCCCAGTTCCCTACCAGTTCCTTCCCAGTACATAACAGTTACCTCCCAGTACATCCCAGTACATCCTGGTACATCCCAAATTCCTGCCAGTTCCACCCGGTACAACCCAGTACAAGGCTGTACATCCTAATTCCTCCACACTACATCCCAGGACATCCCAGGACATTGTAGAGCCTCCCAGTACGTCCCAGTTCCCTCCCAGTACAACCCAGTAGATCCTGGTACGTCCCCGTTCCCCGCACTGTACGTCCCCGTTCCCCGCACTGTACGTCCCCGTTCCCCGCACTGTACTGGGAGGACAACCGAGCCTGCGCAGTGACTGACATAGGGAACGAGCAAGTTTGTACCCATCACTAGACAAGACAATAATGACTATGTATGAGTATGTGAAATTTTCATCTATAAATTGTACGGGAAAGGTGCGTGAGGTACGCACGCCAGGAGGAGCGATCCCCCGTGCATCCGGCGCCGTGAATATAGAATGCCTGCTCTTTAATACTAAATTGGTGTTGAGGAGTCGTTTCCGATTTTAACGCGTTTTTCGGTAACACAGGGAGTCAGATCAAGAGAGCCAGAGAACAACAAAACACCGACAGGCTACAGGACAGAGCAGGAGGAATAAAAAAAAAAAAAAAAACGGAGCCAGAGCCAGGCAGAGAGAGGCGGAGAAAGAAAAAGGAGCCACAGGCTACAGGACAGAGAGAGGGAGGACTGAAAAGACGGGGAGGCAGGGAGCCACTCAGAGCGAGACGGAGAAAGAAGGTGCGAGGGGGGCGCAAAAAAAAATAATTTTGCAGCAGGTAAGGAAAGAGAGGGGGCCGGGGGAGAGACAGGGAGGGCCCAGGACGTACAAGAGAGGCAACGGGGCCCCAGTGGCCCAGGACTCACCGCGACTCTCGCTCTCAGCGCTGCTGGCACAATTTAGCCGTTCAGATGCTTCTTTCCCCTCCTCTCCTCCCTGCCTCTTCTGCAGCTCCAGACTCTAGGCCGACCTCCACCTGAAGAGAATACGTGGGTGTCTTACAGCTCTTACCAGATGAGGCTTCCTAGGCACGTAGCCTAGCTCGCTCGTGCACTACACGCCCGTACCCAACTCCGGGTTACGCGTACAGACCCTACGGTGCACGTTGGTGGCCCGGCCCGCTGCGGGCTATGAAGGGGGATCCTTCCTCCCCCACCTGCATGGACAGGCTCTCTCTTGCCTGCGGCAGGAAGGCAGCTGGCAGCCAGAGCACCTTCAGTTTCTTCTTCTTTACCTTTCGTTGGCGTCTCCAGCTTCAGCCGAGGCAGCTCCTGTCCGCAGCCGGGAAGGGCTTTGTCTATCCCTTTTCGGCCCTGCGCTGCGAGGACGGCGAGGACGGGCAGAGAGAAGCCACGCGAGCCTGAGACGGCCGCAGGCAACGGCATCCCCGGGGGAAGGACAGACAACCACGTCCTCAGCACGGTCTCTGGGAGAGGGAAAGAAGAAACAGCGACCGTCATTACCGTCGATCGACCCTGGCCAAAGCCTCTCCTTCCGCAGGGGCTTCTGGACACACCGCTCCCTCCCCACGCTACTGCTAAGGGCCCCTGCGCCAAGGGGGAATCCAGTGCGCTTGAGGGACGGCTTGCTGCCTTCACGACAGGGCCTGGGGGCGGCCTAAGGCTATGCAGCACGCTTATGGGGAGGTGCCGGAGCTGGGGGCAGGCGCACGGGGCAAGGGGGGCCCGGGGAGGCTGAGCGGGACCTCCGGTGGGCCGGGGACGCGGCCATCATCTGCGCCCTGGGCACGGGGAAAAGGTCATCGTCCTCCTCCTTTCCCTCTTCCCTTCTGTCAGCTCCCGGGGAACTCACCGCTTCTCGGGAAGCGGCCGCACCCGCAAGCCCCCAGTAATCAACACGAATCCAACCCCAAAAATACACCTCGCGTACCGTACGCGCCACGGCCGCCCGGCACCCGAGCGCCGGAAGACCGCGCCTCCCGCCATGCCCGGCGAACCACGTGACAGGGCCGGCAGCCACTGCGCCAGGAATACAGCTCCCGGCATGCTCTGCGGCACAACCCGGCCGCCCGGCGGCAGGTTTGATGCGGAGCCACCCAGCATCCCTGCGAGCACAGCTGCAGGCGCAACAGCAGTTACGCAGCCACAACTAGGCACTAAACAAAGGCTTTCCAACACTGGAGGTCTAGAACAGGTAGACATTAGCACAGAAGCACAAGGGGCTCCGTCACCCTGCACAAATCTCCCCGTGCCTACACACGCACACGTTCAGAAGTTAGTTATCAGAAAACGCCCGACTCAGCCATTTGCCACAGTCACGAGACTCACGACATGATAACACGACATGACACACGAGGTGGGCTCAGAGTTTTAAGGCAAGAAATACCTCCCACGCCCCCCACCCGAGATCTTTCAGGGTCCACACCTGCCATCGCCCCGCACCAAACCTACCCGGCCAAAGGCTTTCAGGTGGCCCGAAACACTGTACACAGAAAATAACCAGGGACAGACCTGCATTGTTCGGAAGCGAACGATGCCCGACCGGGGCTCCTCTGCGGGGCACGGAGCCCCCCGGCCCCGCCCGGAGACACACACCCGCCCCCCGCTGCCCGAACTCACCCACCAGCGCTCTCCGGCCCCCGGACACGGCCGCGCTGCTCTCTCAGGCGGCTGCCGCAGGCGAGGCTCGGGCACCGCCAGGCCTCCAGGCGTCCCGAGGGGCTGCCGGCCACCGCAGGGGATGGCTGCCGGCGGCCGGACCGCCGCGGCGCTCCCCGCCCAGCTCCGAGCAGGCTCCGCCGGCCGCGGGCTTCCCACGCCGGGCCGCAGAGGGGCCCCGGCACCGCACAGGGACGCCTCGCGACCCGGCCGCCACACGCACCGGCCCTTCGGCCTCCACACGCACCGCTCCCGCCCCCGCTCCGACGCGCCGCGCACGCGCCACCGGAAGCCCGAGCCCCGCGGGGCGGCCCTTAAAGGGCGGCCGGAAGGAACGGCCCCCACCGGCCCCGCCACCGCGCCCAGCCGGTGAGCGCCAGCGCCCCCTGCTGGCCGGGCCGCGCTCAGCTCGCGAGGGCGCCGAGGGCCGGGCGGGGCGGGACGCGCCGGCTCGGGGCCAGCGCCTTCTCGGGGCGAGCGGGAAACCCCTGCGGGCCCCGGTCACGGCCGGGCACAGCCGCGCGCCCTCCGAGAGCTGCTGAACGCGGCTGCCGCTCGTGACACATACCGAGCCGTCCGCGACGGGAGCGGGCAGAGGAGGAAGGGGCCGGCGGCCGCGGGGCCCTGGCCCCAGGCGGGGGGGAGGGGCTGGGGCCCGGGGGGCCGCCCCCCTACTCACAGTTCCCTCACAGTTCCCTCACAGTTCCCTCACAGTTCCCTCACAGTTCCCTCACAGTTCCCTCACAGTTCCCTCACAGTTCCCTCACAGTTCCCTCACAGTTCCCTCACAGTTCCCTCACAGTTCCCTCACAGTTCCCTCACAGTTCCCTCACAGTTCCCTCACAGTTCCCTCACAGTTCCCTCACAGTTCCCTCACAGTTCCCTCACAGTTCCCTCACAGTTCCCTCACAGTTCCCTCACAGTTCCCTCACAGTTCCCTCACAGTTCCCTCACAGTTCCCTCACAGTTCCCTCACAGTTCCCTCACAGTTCCCTCACAGTTCCCTCACAGTTCCCTCACAGTTCATCCCATGGACGGAACCGGGACCTACTGTGAGGCACTGGGAAAGAAGTGGGAGGAAGCCGGGACAGACCAATATAGCCCAGTATGGACTAGACCAATATAGCCCAGTATGGACTAGACCAATATAGCCCAGTATGGACTAGACCAATATAGCCCAGTATGGACTGGAGGGAACTGCGAGGGAACCGCGAGAGAACCCCACAGAACAAACCATGGGGCACGAGAAGGCAGAGAATTAAGAATTAGGGACAGGGAGCCAGAAAAAAAAAAAGAAAAAAACCAAAGGGAGACAGAGAGCAAAAGGAATCGCAATGCGTACGGAGAGAAGAGAGAAACAATTCTAGCATAGGGTCACGCGGGAGCCAGGGACAGCAAGATGGAGAAAGGACAGAAGCTACAGGCTACAGGGCAGAGAGGGAAGAATTAATGAATAGACACAGAGAGCTGGGCAGAAAGAGATGGAGAAAGGCTAAAGATCACACGGCCTACAGGGAAGAGAGAAGAGAGGGAGGAATTTTAAAAACAGGGGCAAGAAGCCAGAGAGAGGGAGAGAGAAGCAACAATAAAATGGGGACAAGCCACAGGGCAGCGAGGAGGGAATCAATGAATAAGAACACGAGACCAAAGAGAACACAATGTAGAATGGAAAAAAGGAACAGCGGCCTACAGGGAAGGAGGAATTAAAGATCAGGGACTGGGAGGCAGACAGAGACACATGAAGAAACAAGTGAAAAAAAAGAAAAAAACAAACCAACAGCAATGGGCTACAAAGACAGAGAGGGAGGAAATGAGGAAATAAAACGTCGCAGCAAGGAGCTGGACAGAGAGAGATGAGGACAAACAAATAGCACGGGTCCACGTGACAGAGAACGTGGAATTAGAACACAGAGAGAGGGAGCCGGACAGAGAGAGAGGCCGAGAGAAACATCTAGACAGGCTACAGCGGGCAGAGGCAGGAATTAAAACCTAGGGACAGGGAGCTGGACAGAGAGAGATGGAGGTCACAGGGAACAGCGGTGGCTGCAGGAAGAACAGGAATTCATGAATAGGGAAAGGGAGCTGGACAGAGAAGAACTCAGAAAGGCAAGAACAGTAGCAGGGTACAGAGCAGAGCAGACAAATTAAAAAGCACGGGGGGAGCGTTGAGGCAGACAGAGAGAGATTAAGAAAAAAGTCACGGGCTACGTGGCAAAGCAGGAGGAATTCAGAAACGAGGATGGGAACCAAGGGAGAGTGTGCTGGTGAAGGATAACGGGCATTAAAAGTGAGGGACGGGGAGCTGGGAAAAGCGAGGCAGAGAAAAACAGAATCACAGAGAGAATCACACAAAGCCAAAAAAGAAGAAACTGAACAACAGGAACAGGTGTAACCAAAGCGATGAAATCAACCAACCAGAGACGGTGTTCCATTACGGGAACATGGAGCGTACCAATCAGCGCACCTGTCGATCTGCATTTTAGTGCCTAGGCGATCGTTAATGTCAGCAGAACAACAGACAACATGCTTCTGTCAGAAAAGGATGACAAAACGCGGTTTCGCTTAGCGGACTGAGAAAACTAGCCAAGACTGCCAAGAGTAAGAGCCGAGAAGCTAAAAGGTAATTCCGGCAGGGGGAGATCGCGACCACCGACTCACAGACCACCACCGACCCAAGTAACACCACCTACTCAGAAGAGAACAACGGAAGAGGACAACCGAGCCTGCGCAGTGATTGACATACGGAACGAGCAAGTTTGTACCCATCGCTAGACAAGACAATAACGACTATGTATGAGTATGTAAAATTTTCATCTACAAATTGTACAGGAAAGGTGCGTGAGGTACGCACGCCAGGAGGAGCGATCCCCCGTGCATCCGGCGCCGTGAATATAGAATGCCTGCTCTTTAATACTAAATTGGTGTTGAGGAGTCGTTTCCGATTTTAACGCGTTTTTCGGTAACAGTTTTGGCACCCCAGGTGGGAACCTGCTTTTGAATCTCGACGGATCCGTGGGATCGTGGGACCTGCAGCCGGCCCCGAGGAATTCTCCGGGAGAGCTTCCGATCCCCGGGCCAGAGAATTCTGAGCAAGATCCCCTGGATTGAGGTAAACAAGGCATTCTTTGAAGAAGAAACTTAGGTAGAATAATACGTGGGGTTAGTTTCCCACATAGGATAGGATAGCGGGTTTGAGTCCCACAGGCCTGCCCGTAAGGCGCGGCGAAAGCCACGCAGGGTCGGGGCCAAGAGGTGCCTCGGTTGGTAAGTCTCTGCTAGGCGAAAGCCTGTGGAGCGGGACCCGAGGGTAGGGGAGTCTTCAACAGGGGGTTGAAGTCTCCAGGGATATCTAGCAGGGGGCTACAGATCCCAGTGGCAGATTTCCAGTGAGACCTCTAACGGGGGTTGGAGTCCCTCTGACTAGTATTTGTGATAGTGCACTATCACAACTACTAGTCGACTGGGAGACGGGAGCATTACTGAGTAGGAAACCTATCCCACAGAGAACACCTTTGCGATGTATTTTGAAGCACTGGAAAGACGTCGGGGGCGGTGACCCACTAACTCGGAAACCATTAATTGAATATTGCAATCATTGGTGGCCAACGTATCAATTGGAAGGTGGGCACAAATGGCGAGAACACGAGACATTGCAATATCGTACCATCTTGCAATTAATGTTGTTTTGTAAAAAGGGAAGGCAAACGGGAAGAAGTGGCATATGTTGATTTGTTCTTTACACCGTGGAATCATCCCGAGCAGCAGAAACAGCGTGAGGTATGTCCACAAGATTCTACGGCAATGTTTCTGAAAAGAGGAAAACGTGGTGAGAACTTGAAAGAGTGTTGCTCTACTTGTGATACTGGATACTTCGCTTGATGAAACTGACAAGAAAATAGTATGGAATACAGCCAGAAGGCAGGTGCAGGGAGCACATGCTAACAGGAATTTACAGAGAACAATGAATAAGAATTTTCCATCTACAAATCCCGAGTGGGACCCTAATCAGCCAGGACCCAGGGGAATGTTGACTAGATGTCAGAGAGAGATTTTATTTGGAGTAAGACAAGCAATGCCAAAAGCAATAAATTGGTCAAAATTTATGAAGTGAGACAAGAATTAAGTGAGTCCCCTTCAGCCTTTATGGAAAGACTGAAGGTGACCACCAGAAAATATACTCATTTGAACCCAGAAAAACCAGAAAAAGCAATTCAGCTGGTCTCTATATTCATAAGACAATCAGCCCCAGATGGGGGCGGGGGGAGAGAAAACAACCTTCAGAAACTAGAACAACCTGAATCCAGAGATCTGGGTTAAATGCTTGAAGTAGCTTGGCATGAAGGAGACCAGGGGAATCAACCCTAGCTGAACACCTGGTTACACTGAAGCTACGGAATGAAGAAATAGAATTTTTGGTAGATACGGGAGCCACTTATTTGGTATTGAATACACGTGAAGAGAAATTTGATCATAAATCAGTAGATGTTGCTAGCGCAACAGGGCAAAGAAAAATTAGCCCCTCTCAGAGCCATTAAAGTTTAAATTGGAGAAGCAATGGGCAACTCACCAGTTTCTGCATATGCCTGAATGTCCACTGCCTCTGTTATGACGAGATCTATTAGGTCAATTAGATGCTCAAGTAACTTTTAAAGATGGAGAGATTAAATCACTAATACCAGAATCAAAAGCCACAGAGGCGAGAGCGTTTATGTTACAGGATTCCTCCAGGGAGGAACGGGTTCCCGAGGAAGTGGAAAACGTAGTAATTCCTTTGGTTTGAGCGAGCGGAGCTCCGGAGCGATCTAAGTGGGCAGAGCCGGTAAAAGTAACCTTAAAGCTTGGAGCCAAGCCCGTAAGACAAAAACAATACCCTATTAAGCGAGAGGCTCGAAAAGGATTACAGAAGTTAATTATAAAATTTTTCAGAATATGAGCTTTTAGTGGAATGTGAATCAGAATATAGTACTCCTGTGTCACCAGTAAAGAAATCTAGAGGCAAAGAGTATTAGCTAGTTCACGATTTAAGGGCTATAAATCAGGTGGTCCAAGATATACATCCGGTAGTAGCTAATCCATACGCTTTACTGACCTCTTTTAAAGGAGGAGCATAAACGGTTTACTGTACTAGATTTGAAGGACGCCTTCTTTTGCATACCTCCAGGCATAAAAAGTCAAAGCCTATTTGCTTTGGAATGGGAAAGCCCCACCACAGAATGAAAGACACAGCTACCATGGACCGTACTTCCACAAGGATTTAAAAATAGTCCTACGATACTTGAGACTCAGCTGGCAAAAAAAAATTAGAGATATAGAAAAAACAGAACCCAGGGAGAGGCATCTTGTTACAGAATGCGGATGACATTCTGATAGCGGCACAAAGTAAAGAAAAATGTTTTGAAATTTTTAAATTTTCTGGGCCAAGGAAGATGCGGAGTTTCCAGAAACAAAACCCAAATAGGAAAAGAAGCAGCCATTTATTTAGGATTTGAAATATCTCAAAGACAAAGACAATTAGAAAGTGAAAAGAAAGAAACTATTTGTCAAATTCCCGAACCTAGCAGCCCGAAGGAACTGAGAGCTTTTCTGAAAACAATGAAATAGCATCAGCTCTGGATTCTGAACTATAGACTGTATGTAAAACCATTATTTGAGGCATTGAAAGACTCAAAAGGATAAATATTTAACCTGGACGCCCGGATGCCAAACGGCATTCAAAGAACTGAAAAGAGCCTCGATGATGGCCCCTGCATTAGGCCTACCTGATTTCGCTAAACCTTTTCAGTTGTTTGTCCACGAAAGACAACATTTAGCCCTTGGAGTGCTGACACAGCGACTGGGAACCTGGAAGAGACCTGTGGGCTACTTCTCCAAACAACCTGACCACGCGAGTAAAAGATGGCCTAGGTGTTTACGGGCAGTAGCAACAACAGCGCTGCCGATCCGGGAAGCCCCAAAGTTAACAATGGGACAGAAGATGACAGTATATGTCCCGCACATAGCGGTGACTGTTTTAGAACAAAAGGGGGGTCGTTGGCTATCCCTTAGCAGAATGTTGAAATATCAAGTTGTTCTGTTAGAACAAGACGATGTGGAATCGAAGACTACTGCTATACTGAATCCTGCTATGTTTTTAACAACAGAAAACCTTACGGACAATTTAGAACACGATCGCTTGCTAACTATTGAACAAGTCTATTCCAGCAGACCAGACCTGAGACACAAACCTCTGGGAAAATCCTGATCTGGAGTTGTTTACAGATGGAAGAAGCTCTGGGCGAGAAGAGAAGCGAATGGCCGGATATGCTGTCGTTATCGCCGCCGAGGGAATGGAGTCAGGGGTGCTGCCTGCAAACACCTCAGCACAGAAAGCAGTATTGGTAGCATTGAAGCGAGCTCTGCGAATGGCAGAAGGACAAAGGATAAATATCTAGACTGATTCCAAACGTGCATTTGGTGTGATCCACGATCATGGAGCTATTGGGAAGGAGAAAGGACTGCCATCAGCCCAAGAATCATCAATACAGCATAAAGAAGAAATTCTCCAACTTCCGGAAGACGTGCAGAAACCAAAAGAAGTGGCGGTAAAGCGTTGCAAAGCTCATCAATTTGGCCAGACGGCTGTAAACATAAGCAAACGACTGACCGATAAAGCTGCAAAGAGGACTGCAGAGCAAGGTATCCTTGCACTAGTACCAGTAAAACAGATCAGAATTCCAAAGTTGAAACCGAGATATAATAAATTGGATGAGCAATTAGCAGAACAATTGGAAGCATCACAAAACACAGAGAGATGGTAGGTAACACCAGAAAAACAAGTAATAACAACAACCACCCCACAAGTTATGACAGAACTTGCAAAAGAAAACCATGAGCAAACACATTAGGCTGTAGGCGCTACGGTTTTGAGTTTAAAAACATCTGTAGCGTGTGTAGGCACGACAAGAATAGTTAAACCCATAGTAGCTAAGTGTCCAATCTGTCCTAGAAATAATCCCCTGAACCAAAGGAAACAACCTTTAGGAGTAACAAAACAAAAAATTCTCCCGGAAATTATTAGCAAATTAAGTTCTCTGAGTTACCCAGACAAAATAGATAGAGCAGTATTTGTCAGTGCTGATTGACAAATTTTCTAGATGGCCAGAAGCTTTCTCGTGCTGCACCGACAAAGCTAGAGTAGTAGTTAAAACGTTGCTGAAGGAAATAATACCAAGATTTAGAGTGCCAACGGGAATGCCCTCTGATAGAGCACCACATTTTTTTGCAGAGGTACTTCAACAACTTAATAAAATTTTGGGTAGAAAATGGGACCTGCATACACCCTGGAGACCACAATCAAGTGAAAAATTTCAGAACATGAAGCAAACACTAAACTGACATAGTGGAATATTATTGATCTAGGATGGAAGTATTGAGAAAATTATTATTTCAGAACTTCCAAACAGGGGAAATGTAACCAAAGTGATGAAATCAACCAGAGACGGTGTTCCATTACGGGAACATGGAGCGTACCAATCAGCGCACCTGTCGATCTGCATTTTAGTCCCTAGGCGATCGTTAATGTCAGCAGAACAACAGACAACATGCTTCTGTCAGAAAAGGATGACAAAACGCGGTTTCGCTTAGCGGACTGAGAAAACTAGCCAAGACTGCCAAGAGTAAGAGCCGAGAAGCTAAAAGGTAATTCCGGCAGGGGGAGATCGCGACCACCGACTCACAGACCACCACCGACCCAAGTAACAGAAGAGAACAACGGAAGAGGACAACCGAGCCTGCGCAGCGATTTACATACGGAACGAGCAAGTTTGTACCAATCAGCAGACAGGACAATAATGAATATGTATGAATACGTAAAACATTGATCTACAAATTGTACGGGAAAGGTGCGTGAGGTACGCACGCCAGGAGGAGCGATCCCCCGTGCATCCGGCGCCGCGAATAAAGAATGCCTGCTCTTTAATACTAAATTGGTGTTGAGGAGTCGTTTCCGATTTTAACGCGTTTTTCGGTAACACAGGGAGTCAGATCAAGAGAGCCAGAGAACAACAAAACACCGACAGGCTACAGGACAGAGCAGGAGGAATAAAAAAAAAAAACGGAGCCAGAGCCAGGCAGAGAGAGGCGGAGAAAGAAAAAGGAGCCACAGGCTACAGGACAGAGAGAGGGAGGACTGAAAAGACGGGGAGGCAGGGAGACACTCAGAGCGAGATGGAGAAAGAAGGTGCGGGGGGGGAGGGCGCAAAAAAAAAAAGTAAATTTTGCAGCAGGTAAGGAAAGAGGGGGCCGGGGGAGAGACAGGGAGGGCCCAGGACGCACAAGAGAGGCAACGGGGCCCCAGTGGCCCAGGACTCACCGCGACTCTCGCTCTCAGCGCTGCTGGCACAATTTAGCCGTTCAGATGCTTCTTTCCCCTCCTCTCCTCCCTGCCTCTTCTGCAGCTCCAGACTCTAGGCCGTCCTCCACCTGAAGAGAATACGTGGGTGTCTTACAGCTCTTACCAGATGAGGCTTCCTAGGCACGTAGCCTAGCTCGCTCGTGCACTACACGCCCGTACCCAACTCCGGGTTACGCGTACAGACCCTACGGTGCACGTTGGTGGCCTGGCCCGCTGCGGGCTATGAAGGGGGATCCTTCCTCCCCCACCTGCATGGACAGGCTCTCTCTTGCCTGCGGCAGGAAGGCAGCTGGCAGCCAGAGCACCTTCAGTTTCTTCTTCTTTACCTTTCGTTGGCGTCTCCAGCTTCAGCCGAGGCAGCTCCTGTCCGCAGCCGGGAAGGGCTTTGTCTATCCCTTTTCGGCCCTGCGCTGCGAGGACGGGCAGAGAGAAGCCACGCGAGCCTGAGACGGCCGCAGGCAACGGCATCCCCGGGGGAAGGACAGACAACCACGTCCTCAGCACAGTCTCTGGGAGAGGGAAAGAAGAAACAGCGACCGTCATTACCGTCGATCGACCCTGGCCAAAGCCTCTCCTTCCGCAGGGGCTTCTGGACACACCGCTCCCTCCCCACGCTACTGCTAAGGGCCCCTGCGCCAAGGGGGAATCCAGTGCGCTTGAGGGACGGCTTGCTGCCTTCACGACAGGGCCTGGGGGCGGCCTAAGGCTATGCAGCACGCTTATGGGGAGGTGCCGGAGCTGGGGGCAGGCGCACGGGGCAAGGGGGGCCAGGGGAGGCTGAGCGGGACCTCCGGTGGGCCGGGGACGCGGCCATCATCTGCACCCTGGGCACGGGGAAAAGGTCATCGTCCTCCTCCTTTCCCTCTTCCCTTCTGTCAGCTCCCGGGGAACTCACCGCTTCTCGGGAAGCGGCCGCACCCGCAAGCCCCCAGTAATCAACACGAAGCCAACCCCAAAAATACACCTCGCGTACCGTACGCGCCACGGCCGCCCGGCACCCGAGCGCCGGAAGACCGCGCCTCCCGCCATGCCCGGCGAACCACGTGACAGGGCCGGCAGCCACTGCGCCAGGAATACAGCTCCCGGCATGCTCTGCGGCACAACCCGGCCGCCCGGCAGCCGCAAGGACTACAGCTCCCGGCATGCTCTGCGGCACAACCCGGCCGCCCGGCGGCCGGTTTGATGCGGAGCCACCCAGCATCCCTGCGAGCACAGCTGCAGGCGCAACAGCAGTTACGCAGCCACAACTAGGCACTAAACAAAGGCTTTCCAACACTGGAGGTCTAGAACAGGTAGACATTAGCACAGAAGCACAAGGGGCTCCGTCACCCTGCACAAATCTCCCCGTGCCTACACACGCACACGTTCAGAAGTTAGTTATCAGAAAACGCCCGACTCAGCCATTTGCCACAGTCACGAGACTCACGACATGATAACACGACATGACACACGAGGTGGGCTCAGAGTTTTAAGGCAAGAAATACCTCCCACGCCCCCCACCCGAGATCTTTCAGGGTCCACACCTGCCATCGCCCCGCACCAAACCTACCCGGCCAAAGGCTTTCAGGTGGCCCGAAACACTGTACACAGAAAATAACCAGGGACAGACCTGCATTGTTCGGAAGCGAACGATGCCCGACCGGGGCTCCTCTGCGGGGCACGGAGCCCCCCGGCCCCGCCCGGAGACACACACCCGCCCCCCGCTGCCCGAACTCACCCACCAGCGCTCTCCGGCCCCCGGACACGGCCGCGCTGCTCTCTCAGGCGGCTGCCGCAGGCGAGGCTCGGGCACCGCCAGGCCTCCAGGCGTCCCGAGGGGCTGCCGGCCACCGCAGGGGATGGCTGCCGGCGGCCGGACCGCCGCGGCGCTCCCCGCCCAGCTCCGAGCAGGCTCCGCCGGCCGCGGGCTTCCCACGCCGGGCCGCAGAGGGGCCCCGGCACCGCACAGGGACGCCTCGCGACCCGGCCGCCACACGCACCGCTCCCGCCCCC